>NW_007245861.1:317821-405360 GCF_000164805.1 Carlito syrichta | reverse complement strand
GCAGCCTCAACCTGCTGGACTCCAGCGATCCTTCCACCTCAGCCTTCCGAGTAGCCGGAGTTACAGGCATGGGCTACCAGGCCCGACTGATTTTTTGATTTATTGTAGAGATGAGATCTCGCTGCCCAGGCGGGTCTCGAACCCGCGGGCTCAGGCAATCCACTCACCTCAGCCTCCCAAAGGCGCAAGATTATAGGCTAAGCCCCCGAGCCCAGCTGTTTGTTTATTTTGAAATGATTTTGCATCAGAGGAGGAATTTTGAGAATCTGAAGACTCTTCTTTTTCTGTACAGCATATTTGTCTTCTTTCTCCACTTATAAGAGTTTGTATCCAACAAGAGCAAATAAACAGACAGAATAATCTACTCTAGTGTCACCCAGAGTGTTTGTATTCTACCACATAAGTCCATATTTTCTGATTTTAACTCATAAACATTTTCTGTAGCTAAGTACATAAATGAACATTCCATATAGTTTTCCTTTCTATCACATGTTTTAAATATATTATTTCTAAAATGTGAGAATGAGTATTGTTATGTACTCATTGGAGATAAAATGCTACCAAAAAATATCTTAATGACAATTGTCCCTATATGTCATGAGGCTCAAGACATCCAGCTTCGAGACTGGAGTCTGTCATTTCAAGATTTTTTTCCTAATTAGAGTCTTTGCTCCTTTCAGCTTTCCATTCACTATTTTATGTTAATATAGAAAACAACAGTTTCCATGCGAAGTCAGACTTACTGCAATTTCGTTCACCTCTCTCCCTTAAATGCTTGCTACACATTTCTACTTCAAGTAAGAGAATCACTTTCTTTGATTTAAATGTTTCCTGCTGAGATGTACGAGCATAAAACAGTGTTGTAGGAAGACTGTCAACAGAGTAATTTGTCATCTATTTAGCTTGAGTATGTCAATGAGAAGTTAAAAGCATATTTTGTCAAATTCATAAGGCACCACAGAGATAATCTTCATGTAGATTTTCATATTTTTTAAAAAAAGTGTCTGTGTTTTAAATGTGCTGTGTTTTACAGATAATTTAGTCCTAATTTCTCTATTTTTAACATTATCAGTGACCGGGAAAATGACTTTCTTATGTTAAATAGATCCTTCCTTAATTTAATATTTTTTTTAATACTTGGCTTATGACCATGTAATATGTTTTACCTTTTTTTTTTACTTTGGCACTGGGTAGATTTTTGTGTGTGTGTGGCAAAATATTTGATTTCAAATTTTGTCAGAATTAAAAAAATTTTATTCTCAAATTTTTTATCTTATTTAGTTATGACTTCAATGTCTGTATTTTATTGAGACTGATGAAGTTCAGAACACACTATCCAAAACATGGTGCCTTGGCATGTTGAAGAGCCTAAATTGAAAGAATATGAAAGGACAAGACAGGAAAAGTTCTGTGACTTCCTCTTTCACCCCAGAAGCGGGTCATAGAAAAACAAGTCCCAGAAAGACTCTCTGACGTTTTTCCTTTCCTCTGAAAGTAGATCACTGGATCCTCATGTGAAAACTATCATTCCTATACCTAGAAAGAAGAAACAGCTATTTTTTTTTTTTTTTTGAGTTGCAGTCTCACTCTGTCGCCTGGGCCGGGGTGCAGTGGCCGCTCCCAGCCACCACAGCCTCGACCTGCGGGTCTCCAGCGATCCTTCCGCCCCAGCCTTCAGAGTAGCCGGAATTACAGGCATGCACTACCACACCCGGCTGATTTTTTGATTTTATTGTAAAGATGAGGTCTCACTGCCCAGGTGGGTCTCAAACCCGCGGGCTCAGGCAATCCACTCACCTCAGCCTCCCAAAGGCTTGGGATTACAGGCTGAGTCACCAAGCCTGGCTGAAACATCTATTTTGTAAAAGATGGAAAGATGCAGACAAAAATCTAAACACAGAAGCCTCACTAAGTTTCCCCCAGTTTACTAGCTATAGCTCATACCTTCTTGTCCTGTCATATTTTTCCATTACTTTCTACACTTCACTAAACCTAGTATAAAAGTGTTTAGGCTTAAAGGCTTCTTTGTGTCTTCATTTCCTAATGAAGGCTCCAGTGTCATGTAAAATATATTAAATAGTTTTATACATTTTTCTCTTGTTAATCTCTTATGTAAATGTAATTTATAGGGACTCAGTTAGAAATCACAGAAGAGTAGAGGGAAAAATATATTAAATATTACATATATATGTATACATTCTCTGCTATCTTGTTTTCTTTTATTTAACAGGATTCAAACATATCCTGAGTGTCTTAGAAAGTGAAGGTATGAAAAACACTTTTAACTGATTTGTAGTTGTTTCGAACCAGTGTTAGGGCATGTGATGATTACACTGGAAAAAACTTCTAGTCACAGTTGTGTGCTAAATTATATTCCTATATTTTTATAGCTTAATAGATACTCTATTTAGACAAAGAAATGGAGGCAAACAAAGATCAAATTGTTTTAGAAGGATGAGATTTTTAGTTTTGGCAGAAAAAGAATCAGAAGATAAAAAACATTTATTTTTTTCAAAAATTAATATCATTAGTGTCATTTTTAATAAATGCTTGTCTAAGTCAAAGACAAATAATTGAAGTAGATATGCAAATTTGTTTGATCAATATTTGCTTAAACTTGCGGTGTACCTTGCTGGACTTCATTCACAGAAGAACCCAAAATTACATTCCCTAGGCTCCTTTTTCAGACAAGTTGCTGGAATTCATTTAGAAGCTATTTACTTATGACTTGATTTCAAATCAGAGTTAGGTGAAGAACAACAGAGTCGAATCAGATACATCATCAGCACTGCCGACTTACTTCACTTTAATAGGAAATCACTCATGCAGTATAAATTAATTAGGGGAAAAAATCTGAAAAAAAATTCAGTCACTAAAATGTTTGAAAATGATATCAAGTGACTTTATTCTCTGCAATAATCCTCTTCCCTCATGTCTGACTTCTTCCCTGGCTTCCTTACTTCACCCTTTGAGGGGAGCTCAAAAAACTAGAATTTACTTATTTATAAAAACGTGCATTTATTCTTACATGTTTAAACGACAGTCACCTTCAAAGCATTCTCCATTTGATACAATACACCTATCAAGATGCTTTTTCCACTGTTCAAAACAGTTTTTGAACTGCTGCCGTTTTTTGTTCCACCTCTTCCACATTGGCAAAACATTGCCCTATGAGTACTGTTTTCATCCAGGGAAACAAACAAACAAAAATGTCACTTTGTGCAAGATCGGTTGAATAGGGGGGGTGAGGCATGAGGGTCATGTCATTTTTGGTCAACAACTGCTGAACACCCAGCCTGGAATGGGAAGGTGCACTTATAAATCATCCATGAAGGAATGGGCTAATGTGTTGAAATAATCTCCATAAGAAAATTCACTGAAGTCAAATATAGCCTCTCACAACAAAGCTAGCTCGTATACTGATACCACTGGTTTCCTAGGACACTTACCTCGTAGGGGAACACTATATTACAAAAGTGCCACCTTTACCAAAGACAGTTCATTGCAGGGGATTCCCCCTTGTATATATTTATACATACATATACTAGGTCTGACAATTAATTTTGCATACACATTTTAGAAATTGCTGAATATCACTATGGTCACCTTTGAGGTACTCCCCTGGGTAAGCTATGCACTGATGCTAGTGACTAGTCCACCCATCAAAGCAATTTTGGAACTCTTTTTCAGGAATGGCTATCAGAATTATCATCTTATTATCTTTAGTGTCCTGAATGTCATCAAAATATCTTCCCTTTAATTTTTCCTTTATCTTTGGGTAAAGACAAAAGTCATTGGGTGCCAAATCAGGTGAGTAGGAAGGGAGTTCTAATACAGTTATTTATTTACTGGCTAAAATCTCCCTCACAGAGAGTGCTGTGTGAGCTGGTGCATTGTCATGATGCATGAGCTTCTTTGGAATCATTTTGCAATTTTCTCATACCAAGATTTTTCAGTGAAGATTTTTCTGTTTCTCTGTCAATATTTATTTAGTCTACTATGCTTCTTATAGTCAGCCAACGATTGACTCAAAATTCAATGGATTTTTCAATGTTTTTGTTAGTTCTGCTTGTTGCTGACCATCCTGATCTCTCTTCATCAGTGACACTTTCTCCCCCTCAGAAAAACGTTTACTTCATTTGTACACTGCCATTTTCTTCAGGGCATTATCCCCATAAACTTGGACTAACATGTCTCTGATTTCACTTCCACTGTTGCCATGTTTGTTCATTGCTCTAATTCAAGCTCTGACATTCTCGCAAATACACATAAAAATATGCAACACCGATAATGAATGATACTCAACAGGACACCAGCACATGGCAATACAAACACAGGTGTGAGACTCTGACATATCTTACCAAGTATAAAACCTTACCAAGTTGTTTGTACGGTGCAGCCAACCCAAGTACAAGATGGCAAGTTTGTGAACTTAATTGTCAGACCTCGCATATATTTATTTTATTTTATTTTTTGTAGAATGAATGTCTCACTATTTTGTTCAGGCTAGTCCTCAACTACTGACTTTTCCCCTTCATATCACTTTGTATTATTATATTGTATAGTACATTCTATTTATTTTTATATTTAAACATATTTTCTATAAATTTAGCATTCATAATACAATAAGACTATAAGATTCCATAATTCTATGTGACTTTATGTTTCATTTGTGTCATTGCATAGCTATGCTTAAAATCCCACATGTTATAACCTTTTTTAAAGTAGACATCAAAATATCTAGTAATCATATTTAGTTTTCAAAACATTACATGATGGCTCATTAGATATTTAATGAGTTACAAATATTTACACATTAAATAATCGTTTCTGAAAAATCAGCAATAATTTCACCAAATAAAAAATGTATTGTAAGAAAATAAGTTCTCATTAAAAACCCACCCACATCACACACTCATAATTCATGGCCCAAAATAATCAAAGTAAACCTGAGCCCAGAATATATTAAAGAAAATGACGATTGATGTTCTCTTTGTTATGAGACAGATCTCATAACAAAGAGAACATCACTCTTACTGTTAAAGGATAATCAGAAACCAAGGTAAAAACAGTTTATAATGTTAAAATATTAGTGAATACTTTATTCATCTTTACCTCAAGAATTATTATTTTGTTTATACAAGTATTTTCAGTGTAGTCCACTTCAGGAAAACAGTCAAGAAATACAACTGTACTCTGTATAAAGTGTGGTAGGGACACAAACAAGAATATCCATATTTTTCAAAAGGAAACGAACAAAGAAGTGACTATTTGTATACATGAAATACTATTTTGTATGGGTAAACTTTTCATTACAGACTTTAGAATACAGTGATTTTTCTGATGTACAACCCTAGTAGAATCTTTTCACAATCTCTATCAGTCATTGATGCATTTGTGAATTGATAAGATCAATTAATCTCATATCCTGGTAAAAAGAGTGTGGAGAAAGCAGCTTTCCTAGCAAACAACACCAATACTTATTTAGAAGAGAGAAGCTATATATATTTAGAAAGTCTCTCCTAAATTTTCACTCATCACATTTTTCTACCAGAGTTTAAGGCATTAACAAGTCAGGAAATTAAAAAAAAAATAAATTCTTTCTTGTGTAGGATAATGATTTCATATTTTGAAAATCCAGATTATTAAAAAAATTTCCAGTTATTTAATGTTAGTCAATCATTTATCACCATAAAGCACAAACCGAGTCTAAACTATTGACAAAATTCATGTGTTTTATGAGCAATGCAAATATTTACTGTAAGAAATCAAACCACAAATGACAAGACACTATTACATACTGAGGTTATGTACAGAGTATGAAAATTTGTGATTGAAAAGCAATTTTGGATCAGCGTTTTCTGGTATGGCAATATATCTCTTTATATCAATTTCTACCATATATATCAACTCTACCATTGAAAACAAACCCCTCTGAGGCATGACAGCACCTGATGTAATCAGGAAATTTGTGCTGGAGCAACAAAATTGCATTGATAAATAAGCTTTCCATTTTAGTGACGTCTCAATTTTTACAGTTACATTTTTACATCCGTTTCTGACAGTAAACTTAGTGTTGCATAATTAAAAAGATTAAAGTGCATTGGCTGATATGACTTTGAAAGACATTCAATTAGAACTTTATGGCATTTCTGAGCAAGAAAAATATGTGATACCTGTGATACCATGACATATTTTCAATGTTCATAGTTCTTAAATAGGTCAGAATGACCAAGACTAATAGACTAGAACCGTTGTAACACTTGAAAATTGCAAAACAAACCTTCCTTGGATTTAAGACTAAGTATTTTTGCTGTCTTCTCTTTTCATTTTCTTTCTCTCCTTTATTTTCTCCTATTTTCTTTTGATGTTAAAAAAGGGTTTTGACATTTGACTTAAACAGATATGCAGCATTGACTTGAATTTTACTCTCTTTTGTTTGATCAAAGCAATAAAAATTACGATAGATCAAGAAAATGTCATCTCATATTTGGCATAGAGAAACAATTTAAAAAGTCTTTGTTTAGCTTATAAAGAAAGAAAGGCAGGATAAAATTCCTCTGCTGCTGTGGTCATGTTCAAAGTTCTATTAGACAATAGTGATGATGAAACTGATGATGATGGTGGTGATGATAATGATAAGAGATTAGGAAGAGGAACAACATCTATTTATAAAATATCTCAAGGGTTACCTTAGATATTAGCTGCATTTTTAAAAATGGTGATTTTTTAAAAACTTATAAAAAGATAACTTCAGGCTAGTTTACATTTTATGTATTTTTAAGAAAATAGAAGAAAAAAGCAGAAAAACAGTTAAAAATGTGGTTAAGAGTAGGAACAACTTTTTTCTGTTCTTTCACTATTTACATTATTATTTAGTATTGATTATGTGTGAGGCATTGTGTTTACCACTGAGGATGCAGCAGGTAACACGGCAAGCCAAAATTTTACTTATAGAAAACTTATATTTCAGTTTAAGAAAAAGAAGATAAGTAAACCAGTAAGCTGTATAAAGAGACAAGCTCCTTAGATAAATAGCTGACTCTAGATCTGGCTCAGAGGAGATCCAAGATGAGCTTGTGGTAGCTTAAAACTGTCAGAATATAAGGAAGTGCTAGCCAAACCAGCAAGAAAGAAAACAAGTACAAAATAGATAAATAAATGCACAAATAGTTGGGGGCGTGTCAAAAAGACACAGGGGATCATCTAGAAAGAACCCCAAAGGTAGAATTATTTGAGCAACAAAAAAATAATAGTCACATAATATAACTGCAAAACATGGTAAATATTTGCTCTTATTAATATACATAAATGATTGAATAAATAATTAAATGGAGAGAAGGGATATATTTTTCTTGCACAGGAATTCTAAAATCTGTATATAGGCTTCAAGATATGAAACTTAATTTCTCTCTTCTGGAGTATGAGTTGAATGGAAAAATTTGAAGAGTGCAGTAAGGTCATAATAATGGCATTACAATGAACCAACGTGCGAGAAACCACATTAGCAATATGTTCAAGACCAGCCTAGTCAGTAGTAAGTCCGTTGGATATAGTGTATCCATGATATAATGCCATGAACATCATTTTTCACCTCTACAATATTCTTCCCCAAAATCCAAAACTCTAATCAATTAATAAGAAAACATCAGATAAACCCAAATTCAAGGGCATTCTAAAAAATATCTGATCAAATCTCTCCCAAAGTATCCAGGTCATGAAAACTAAAACTAAGAAACTATCACATTGCAGAGAATAAAGTGTATTAAAGTGGTTGTAAAAATGCCACATATCCTTGATTGGGTCCTGGAACGGAAAAAATAAGATTAATAGATAACTAGAGAAATCTGAATAAAATCTGCAGTTAAGTCATCATTATTGGAACTAAAGTTAACTTCTTGGTTTTGACAAAGGAACTGTTGTTACAAAAGATGCCAGTGACAGCATGAAATTGGTGAAATTATTACTACTTTTGCAACTTTTCTGTAAACCTAAAATTATCCCAGAACAAGAGGATTTTTGTTTATTATTTATATGAATTATATAACTCAGAAGATGATAAATGCTATGATATTAAATAAAACAGGAGAGGGTTTTTGAGAATGCTTGGTCACAAAAGCACTGGCATGAATAAGGAAGATTTAAATAAAAGTAAAAACAATGGATTTAGATATCTATATACTGGTGTCTGCCATTAAGGCCCATAGAACAGCTACAGCCAAGGAACAAAAGAGAGAGTATTTCTTTTATTCATTATTAACTGTTCATTGTTAATAATTCATTATAAACTTAAATGAAGTGATTTTTACACCATCCTTTTATTTTTTTAAGTTTAGACTTTACTGAAATAGAAGATAAATATCAAGTAATTAATTTGTTTATCCATATAGTTTTATATGAGGGTTGAGGCAGAACTATCTTCCTATTAGAATTTTTTGACACCTAAGTTTTAAAATAATAATAAAATCCTTTAGGTCACTATAAAATAATTTTTTAAAACTGAGTCTGAAATTATATATTTTACCTTCTGCACTTAAATATACATATTTTCAAAATACTATTAGAAGGCATTTATTTTTAAAATAATAGGTCTGAGACTAATTAAATGATAAGCTACCTGGCATCAACACATATTAAAAGTGCTTATCACATGATTTTTGGCTGTTTCAAAGTTTTACATATTTATTTAATGCTCTTTTCAGATATCTGAGTATTAGTATATGTTAGGAAGAGTGGCTAATGAATATAAAACCATTTATGGTAAGTTTTGGTTAGCATTTAATTTGACTAAATTGGCCAGTAATCAAAATCTTATTTATGGTCCCAGATATTTACTGAGTATTACTTGGTTATCAATTAATTGATGAAATGATTTTGCTTATATTCATGATGTCATAGATATTCTGCAATGCTAACTTTATAGGAAGATTTGGTGCTATATCAAAAATTATGAAGTCTCCTAAATCACAGTACTTTTTTCTTTACTAAAACACAGTAATTTTTCTTAAATCCCTACTCAATTATAACTCTAAATGAAAAAAATTACATTCACTCCAAAATTATAAATCTTAAACAAATGGCACTGAAACAACTGGACAATAACACTCAAAAGAATGAAGTTGAACCCTTAACTCACTCTATATACAGAAGTTAACTCAAAATTGACTAAATAAATATAAGAACAAAATATATAAATATATTGGAGAACAATTAAAGATAAACAATCACAATATCTAATTTGGAAATAAATTCTTAGACTTGATACCAAAATCACAAGCAATATAAGAAAAAAGCATGGCTGGGCTCGGTGGCTCAGACTGTAATCCCGCGTTTTTGGGAGGCTGAGGTGAGTGGATTACCTGAGCCCGTGGGTTTGAGACCCACTTGGGCAGCGAGCCCTCATCTCTACAATAAATCAAAAAAATCAGCCGGGCGTGGTAGCTCATGCCTGTAATTCCGGCTACTTGGAAGGCTGAGGCGAAAGGATCACCGGAGCCCAGCAGGTCGAGGCTGGGCAACAGAGTGAGACTCCAACTCAAAATAAAAGAAAAGAAAAAAGCATGAACTTGACTTTTTTAAAAAGTGTTTATCAACAAACATTGTCAGGAAAGTTAAGAGACAACCTAAAAAATGGGAAAAATATTTGCAAAGCAAATATTTGATGGGTACTTAGCATCCAAAATATATAAAGAACTCTTGCAATTCAACAACAAAAAGACAAACAAACCAAATTAAAAATGGGTAAAATACTTGAATATACATTTTCCCAAAGAAAACATACAAATGTTCAAACATCATTTGAAAAGATGTTCCACATCAATGGTTATCAAAGAAATGTAAAGCAAACCAGGAAGCTATCATTTCCATTCCCAGGTATGCAGTATACCCACTAAAAAAATAAGCATGCCAACAAATCGTCATTCATAAATGTTCCTTGCAACATTATGCATATTAACTAAAAGGTAAAAACAATCCAAATACTCATCAATGAATTAACAAATGGTGATACTTTCATGCAATAGGATATTATTCAGACATAAAAATTAATAAAGTACTGAGAATGCTATAACTTGGTGAACTTCAAAAATATTATGCTAATAGAAAGAAACAAGACACAAAAGGTCACATATTGTTTGATTCCTTTTACATGAAATATCCAGATCAGGCAATTCTATAGAGGCAAAAAAAAACAAACTAAATAGAGCAGTGGTTGTCTAAGATTGTGCACCAAATGCTACTAACTGTACTTTAAAATGATAAATTTGTTTTATATAAATTCTCAACTAAATAAAAATTTTAAAATGTTAAAGTATATTTATGAGTTGTTATTTTAGCTTGTGATTTTTGAAAGTCACCTTTCGATTAGAAATGTTATCTGCCTGAATTAGAAATAATAGCTACTTTTCCAAAGAAATAATAATATGCAAAATGAAAAACTGTAAAGATAATTTAAATGCTGAAGCTTTTTATTCCATATGCCAAAGACCTCATATTGTTTATTGAAATATTTTTAATTTAAAGGCGTTATCTTAAATATTGCTTTCTGATACCAATCAAATAAAAATGAGATTTTGGAGGGTGGAGGAAAAAAATCTGTCCACAGAAGATGTGCCTTTTTGTCGACACCATATACTGATTGTCAATGTGCAATCTGACTGGGACCTGTCACTAAGCCTTTAGTCTCAGATGAGAGGAGATAAAGAGCAAGAAACAACACAACCAGCAAGTTTTTACCTCTAATGCCTCCATGCGGTTTTTCACAACAGCAGCTACTATACCTCATTCTGATTTAGAAATTGTCACTATTACAATGCCTAAGGATTAGAAAGCACTAAATAATTTTTATTAGATATAGTGATGAAAGAGTTAAAATGAATCAATTTTGGGCAAGGTTGTTAGAAGACGACAAGAACATCCTTAGTCATTAAATAGAATGTGGAGGTATAAGACAGAAGGGTGTGGCACCCTTGCCAAAGCACTACTTCATCCTTGGTATTTATGAAACCTATTGTAGAAAATAGTTTCCTCTTGTCGCCTTTTGATGATCTTCCTTGAAGTTCTAACACATCTGCAAAGGTTTTCATACTGTCATTCTGGATACAAATGAAAAATTGCCACTTAGGTTTCTGCTGGGTATGACTGCTATGACTGCCACCAGTAGCATAAATTTCTTAATGTTCTAGAGGCATCCACGGCATTGTTCACTGATTCTACTGTTATCCTCTTTTTCCATTGTGGCATAATCAGATCTTGTGACTTCAATGTCTTAAAGAGATTGTATTGTAATGATTTTTTTTTTACTTTTAGTCACAACATTCTCCCTAACCCTTTATCCTCTCTTTCTTTACCGAAAGACTCAGAGGACTAGGTTGAAGAAAATGTTCAAGTGATAAATGCAACCGTAAATTGAACATTCTCCTCCAGTGAAATTCTTAAGATATTGGTTCAGACATAATTATGAATTGACATTTTTCCTTAATATCTATTTCTGACAAGAGACTTCTCCGTCCCTCATACCAATAGATTTTTCAGGGGCGGAGCTATTATTTCTATAGTGTTAAAAATTAGGTTCAAGTCTCTGTCCATCCTTACCCTGACTCACCAAAGAATTGAAGATAAGGCTTAACCAGGGTGTCTTGTAAACATAATTTTCCAATACTTTCAGTACATCAATACTTCTTAGGATTTTCTTTAAAAATTGTTTTAGAAACAAGTATCTCTCATCAGATCCAATCCATTATTTTTAGTATGACTGAATAGGACAGTTAAGAGAACCTCAGTAACAAAGGGAATATAAATGAGAGAAAATAAAACAAAGGTATTGATTTGCAACATACATTATAGGGAACGGGCTGAGATATTGTACAATATATAAAACGGAGCTGAAAGAAATGAAAGAAGCAGTCATAAAGGCCAAAAAGTATGTAGAGATTTTTCACACACACACACACACACACACACACACACACACACACACACACACACACACACTCATTTATATTACTTTACCAGCAAGGAGTTTGCATGTTATGATAGTTCCAAAAACATCTGTTTAGCTCAACCTGGTGACAAACTATTTTCTAGTCTTGCAATTTTCAAGCTTTGACTTAATATAGCAGAGATCATGATTACTTCCAAATATCCATTCTCTACTTGTTTTTAGTATGAGCACAATATTGATAATCAGTTGAAATCTACTTTGCCTATCTTCTTTCCAACAAGCTGTAACCATGTGTTTTAGTTCTGATGATTCACATAAAATGATGTGTGCAGTCTTCAGGTTGTGCTTTAAAAAAGAAAGGGCCACATACCAGGTTCTGAGATCCAGTAAGTGAAAAAGTAAGAAAGCGCCTTTCCTTATCACTCTGGTAATGTTCCATCTGTGCTGTACTGACCATACTTTGCTATAGGAGAGAGATATATTGCATACTATACTGTCTTAGGTCGTTGTTATAACAGTCAAGACTATAGTCTAACAAATACAAAAGACAATAATTAGGTTACTGTCATTTGGAGACTCTTGGAAATTTAGTATCTATAATTAGAAAGTTAAATATAAAGAAGAATAAAAAGTCTTAATTTAAGAAATTTTCAGCTGGGCTCGGTGGCTCAGCCTGTAATCCCGCGTCTTTGGGAAGCTGAGGTGAGTGGATTGCCTTAGCCCGCGGGTTCGAGACCCACCTGGGCAGCGAGACCTCATCTCTACAATAAATCAAAAAATCAGCCGGGTGTGGTAGCGCATGCCTGTGATTCTGGCTACTCGGAAGCCTGAGCCCAGCAGGTCTGCGCGACAGAGTGAAACTCCAACTCAAAAAAAAAAAAGAAATTTTCTAGAAACACCACTTTAGTTTCACAAAATAAAACATTTTTATGTTCTTGGATGAGTAAACATAGATCTTAATATAAAATTTGAGTATTGGGCTGTTAACTATAAATTTAAATTAATAAGACACATAACTATTTTGTTTGCTTGTTTTTTGGTGTTGGTTTTATTTATTTATTTCTAGAGATGGGGTCTTGCTATGCTGCCCAGACTGGAGTGCAGTAGCTATTCCCACACAAAATCTTATTGCTCTACAGCTTCTAATTCCTGGGTTCAAGCAATCTTTCTGAGTAGCTGAGACTACACGTACATGTCACTGTCCCCAGCTAACACATAGCTGTTGTTACTAATGAAGAATTTTAGAAATGGGGTTATCCACAAAAGGTTATTTAACAATAAATAATCCAGACACAAGAAGGATCCCACTTTGTGATAGAAAAGGTGGAATTTTCTTCTGGTACTTGGAGTATTTATCTTAAAAATAAATGAATGGGGAAGAGAAAAAAATTTCTTTTCAAAACACTGAGTCTTGTTTTTAGGAAATGATAGGCATGATTCACTTTCTGGTACTGAGACTTTGGGGCTCTTGAAGACCCTAAAATTTCTTCCTTCCTTAGTGAGTAAGGTAAGCACCCTGGAAATGAATTTTAAAATTTATAAATTCAAATATAATTATTGCATAAGATTCTCTAGTTTTCTTCTCTATGCTATGCTTCTAATGTGTCTGATGCATTTGATAAACTTTAAAATCTAGCCTGCTTCCTCTTAGATTTGGTGAGTAAAGGATCTACTACATTTGTGTTTAATAAAAGTGATATTGAACTGATAATCAACTTGATGATATGACATGGAAGATAGTGAAGGAGAATTTACACAATTCTTGTAAAAAAGCAATATTCCCAGTACCCACAGTGGAGCTATACAAGGTAGTTAATGGTAACATATACAAGCGTATATGGACTACCTGGAAGAACTTGAGGTACAAAATGACAAGAAAACTGTTGCACTTTCATCAAAATTGAAATAAGAACACGTGAAGAAATAATTATTTGGAAATAAGTTGTATTCATCTGTGTAAACAAGTTTTAAAACAGTATCAGAGTATTACTAACAGAAAAACAAAATCCTCTCCCATCTCTACAATCCAAAAGTCAGAGACATTTTCTATTTCTTTCTTCTCTCTCTCCATCTCTCCCTCACTCATTCCTATTTTATTCACATGCTTTTCCTCTCTTTCAATTTATTTCCCCTTTCTTTTGTTAAATATATTTTCCAAAAAGTTTGAAACCTCTCTTCCATGGCATTCACTTTCCTTTTTTGTAGTGTATTTTCCTTAGAATCCCAACACTCTTTGTCGTGTGCATCAGAAGCCTAGATCACTTTTGAATGAAGAAAAGAGTTGCTTTAGGGGTGATAATCAAAAGACAAAGAATATAGTCAAGACAGCATGGAAATGTTAACTGAAAGGCATATGTCTTCAAGAATATGGAGCTATTTGTGACTGAAAACGTATTGTATTCCTCAACATACTATACGGCAATATCTGTAACATACAATGGTATAATAATATTCTTCAACGTTTATTAAATATTAATTTTAGTTGGTTTACCATGACTTATGCAATACAATTTAGATGGTTTTGTTTCTCACAAAGAGGAAATTGAGTTAATAAAGCATTCACAGTGAAAAGTCAGTTATTTAAAAAGAAAACAAAAACTACTCATATATTTAAATGTGTCACTCGGTGTTTTAAATCATTATTGGGCGATCTTTATTGGTGGAAGCTCAATATTGGGCTATTGGGTGAGTGAGTCTTTCTAGATTGCCTGTCTCTTAATTAATTAGAGAAATCCTTCATAATAAACGTTTATATGTCGCTGGATTGTACTTTCTAATCCCCATTCATTCTTGAGGTGAGACTTCCTTCTGTATTATAGACAGAATCAAAATAGGATATTATGGAGGTATCTTTAGTAAGAGGAAAGTAAGAAATCTACTAACAAGGACAACTTATCTTGAATCACATTTTTTTATGAACCTGGGCTTTCCTATCCAAGAAAGCACAATTTACAGGTGTAAGTGCACCAGGTGGTATAAACAACATTTCCGTATTTGTTTAAATCTGGTTTATACAGACACAAACTTTCAAGAAGGCATATGGTTGCATTTATCCTTAAGAATTAAGCAATTTTCATTTATTAATTCTACACGTGAAATCGTCAATGGTTTTTAAAATCATTTCTATTTTTTAACACAACCTGTCTAGAAGATGCAGCTTTTTTCCTCTTGACATCAAAATTTTACAGTTTTTTGTATCTTGTAAAGATAATTATAGATAACATTTACTAAATGTAAAGCAATGTCCTATACATTTTTGATAGATCTAACCTTCTAACAGTCCTCTAAAATAGCTATTTTAAATTCTAATTTGAAATGAATAAATAAGGGCACTAGATTAATTTAACTTACTAAAAATAAGTTTATTCAATTGTTTAACTTTTCTCTACTTGTTTTGATTATAATTGCTATTTAATTAAAGATCATTATTTAATTTTGGATGATTAACATTTTAGGAAATTAGGCTCTCATTCAAGAGCATGGATCATCTTTTCATTTGTTGTATTTTTTTCTGTTTGTTCTTTCATATAATTTTTTTATATCAGGCCTGTAGTTTGATTATGAATTTTTTCCTAAATATTTCATTGTTGCAATTATTTTATTTTATTTTATTTTTAGGTATATGGAATTGACATTCTTTATTGTAAAAAGATCAACAAAGCATATTGTTTATGTTATACTGCTTATGTTTAAGAATACTTCCTTTAAAATGATTCTTTAAATAAAATCCATTCATTGCCATGGAGTTTGAACTTGAGCTTACTAACCCATCATTTGTCCTACAGTCACTTTGAAAATTAGAATGTTTGCTCTGCCATTACCTTGGAGAAGTTACTCTAAGCTACTTTCCTCATTTGACTGTAAAGTTGTGATTTAATTTATTTAAAGGACTGTAACAGTACCTGGCATATAGCAGGCATTACTCGATTATAGTTATGATGTTTAACTGTTGTTCCATTCAAAATCCTTAAAGAATGCTTTGTGCATCTTGCTGCAGTCACAATTTGGCAGGCCAGAATTTGTTGTTTTGTTTATTTTATTGAGTATTCACCATAACAGATTATACTAAATATTTTTTTATTTCTGTTTGTAGCTACTTGATAGTTTAAAGTTATAAATTGCTTTATAATTAAAAATTAACATAATTGAACATTCTATTACTGCTGTTTTTGTAATGTTTAAGACTAAATCATCTGTTTCCTTAATTAGAAAATTAGATCAACATCTAAATCAAAACACAAATGAGAATGTAATAAGAACAAGTAGTGCTTATACAGTGTTGACTAGATGACAAGCATAGCTAAAGCAGGTGCCATTGTGGGGTGGGTAATAACAATATTCTTTCACCAGGTGAAGAGATTAAGGCACAAAAGAAGTTAACACAGTTTAAGACGTCAGTAAGTGGGAAAGCTGAGATTTGAACTTATGCAGTCTGGCACCAGTGGACCTGCTCTTGTAGCAGATTGCATTTTCACAAAATGGAAGCAACAAAATTTTGGGGCCACATGGTCTTCCATCAAGATGTGGACTTTATGTCTCCTGGGTTTATCTTGGTGCCTACCTCAAGAAATAGCAAAAAGGGAAACTACGAGATTTATGAAACTATGTCTTAAGAAGATAAAGGAGATTCTTTTTGACTTTACCTTGGTATACTCTCTAGGAACTCAGGCAGTACTAACTACCCTGTTGCCCTGAATCTTCCATGCTGGGGACATCATATAGTACATTAACCTTGAGAGAGATATTGCCTTGGGAGCCTTAACAATCCAAAAAAAAAAAAAAAATCCACAGTTTTTTGTCCTTTCCCACCTGGGAAGCCAGATAGGACATATTAGTGAGAGTCTTCACATGATTTTACACCAGCTATCTTCTGTTTATAACCAGAGCATTTCTAAGGTAGAGCTATTTGGCTAAGCACAGTCAATATCCAGAACTATGAGAGCTGATAGTAAAATATCTGCTATCTTTTAAAGCCAATACATTTTGGAATCATTTTTTTATGCGGTCATAGATAGCCAGGATAGGCACCCGCTGTGCTATATACAAAAAATTTTAGCTTTATTTTCAAAATTATACAATTTAACACTTTATTTTCTTTATTCACATAATGCTTCCCAAAAAGTGTGGAATTATAACAGAATGGATGCACTTCTGGTTATTTCTTCCTCATTTTAATTGGAATGCTTTTAACATTTAATAATCTAGAATGATATTTATTCCTGCCTTCTATTCTTATTTTTATTAATGCATTTATTGTGTTTTGTTTTTCTTTCTTTAAACCACAGGTTTTTGTAGACAAAAATCCTTAAATTTGAAGTTTACCTCTAATATTTACTAGCTATGGGACTTGAAGTAAGTGAATTTGATTTTCTATGATCCAGTCGCCTCATGTATAAAACGAAAAATAATATTAATAATAGTATCTAACTCATAGGATTAGTATTAGAATTGTTTAAGTTAATATCAATAAACCACTGTAAATAGTGTCTAATACAAGCTCTCAGGTAAATGTGGTCAGACAGTTAATATAATCATGTAATTGCCTTTACCAAATTGTGACTGTAATAAATTATGCAGATAAATTTTGCTGTACTGAACTTTCCATTAATTATCTTATCTAAAGTCCACTTGAGTAAAGTATGTGGCTGAGTATTATTTCTATTTTTTTTTTACTTTATTTTATTATAAAGTTGTGGAGTAAAGACAGGATTAGGTACATAAGTAATCTACATACAGGTAAAGTTTGGGCTTCTAACTGGTCCTCACTTTCCCTGGTTTAGGACCAAGTATACTTTATGTTGCCACATGCTCCCCAGCCCTTTCCTCCTGTGGCTGGCAGTGCCTTTCTGCTACTGATCCCTTCCTTGTGTTATTGTGGTTAATATTCAGGTCTCACTTATGAGTAAGAACATGTGGTATTCAGTTATTTGTTTCTGTGATAAATCGCAAAGTATGATTGTCTCCAGCTCCATTCACTTTGTTGAGAATCCATGATTTGGTTCTTCTTTATGGCTGCATAATATTCCATCATATATATATATATCACATTTTTTATCCCGTCTACTTTTAATGGACAAAAGGGTTGCTTTTATGTTTTTGCTATTGTGAATAGTGCAGCAATAAACATGCATGTGCAGGTGTCTTTTTTTAGAGAATAATTTATTTTCCTCTGGGTATATTCCCAGAAGTGGGATTGCTGGATTGTATGGGAGGTCAATTTCTAGTTCCTTTAGAAATTGCCATACTATTTTCCATAGAGGTTGGACTAGTTAGTACTTCCACCAACAGTGTAGAATCAGTTCCTTTTCTCCACACTCTAACCAGTTTCTGTTGTTTTTTGATTTATTAATTATAGCCATCCTTATTGGAGTTAGATGTTATCTGAATGTGCTTTTTGTTTGCTTTTCTCTGATGATTAGGGAGGCTGAGCATATTTCCATGTATCTGTTGGCTGCTTGTATGTCTTCTTTTGAGAATTATCCATTCTTGTCCTCAGCCCATTTTTTTTTTTTTTAATTAGGGTTCTTTCTTTCTTTATTTTCTATCTTTTTGTTTTGAGTTCCTTGTAGATCCTGGATGTTAGGCCTTTGTCAGATACACAATTAGAAAATATTTTTTTTTCCATTCTGTGGGTAGTCTCCTTGTCTTCTTGGTGGTTTCAGTAGCTGTGAAAAAGCTTTTCAGTTTGAGGAGGTACCATTTGTCTATCTTATCTTTTATGGCATACACATTTGGGGATTTGATCAAGAATAGGTTGTCTACTCCAATGTGCACAAGAATGTTTCCTGTGTTTTCTTCTAGGGTTCTTAAAGTTTGAGATCAACATGGAAATCAAGACAGAAATTAAAAGATTCCTGGAAATAAATGAAAACAAAGACACATCTGATCAGAATATCTGGGATGCCATGAAAGCAATATTTGTAGGAAATTTCATAGCTCTGCACACACACATCAAGAAAATTGAAAGATCACAAGTTAACAACCTTACAACACACTTATGGGAGCTAAAAAGGCAAGAGCACCAAAATCCTAACTTAACTGGAAGATTACAGATCACCAAAATAAAGGTGCAACTGCAGGACATAGAAGACAAAAAATATCATAGAAAAAAATCAACAAGACAAAAAGCTGGTTCTTTGAAAGGATAAATACGATTGACCAATTCCTAGACAGACTGACTAAGAAAAAGACAGAGAAAACCCAAATAAACACATTTAGAAATGCAAAAGGTAAAATCATGACTGACTACAAAGAAATTCAAAAGATTATCAGAGATTGCTGTACACACCTATATGGAAATAAACCTCAATAAACCTGAAGGAAACTGAAGACTTTCTGACATCACAAAACCTTCCAAGGTTGAAACAAGAAGAAATTGAAAACCTGCCGGGCTCGGTGGTGGCTCAGCCTGTAATCCCGTGCCTTTGGGAGGCTGAGGTGAGCGGATTGCCTGAGCCCGCGGGTTCGAGACCTGCCTGGGCAGCGAGACCTCATCTCTAAAATCAGCCGGGCGTGGCAGCGCAGGCCTGTAATTCCGGCTACTCGGAAGGCTGAGGCGGAAGGATCGCCGGAGCCCAGCAGGTCGAGGCTGCGGTGGCCGGGAGCGGCCACTGCACTCACTCCAGTCTGGGCGACAGAGTGAGACTCCAACTCAAAAAAAAAAAAAAAAAGAAAAAAAAAAAGAAATAGAAAACCTAAAGAGAACAATAACAACCCAGAAAATCAACTTTGTCATAAAAACTGTACCTACAAAAAAAAAAAAAAAAAAGCCCTGGACCGGGATGGCTTTCCAGCTAAATTCGACAAAATGACACAAGAAGGAGCTGATAACCAATCTTATCGAAAGTATTCCAGGCAATGAAGAAAGATGGAACTCTCCCCAGATAATTTTATGAAGTTAACATCACACTATACTGACCCAAACCTGGCAAAGACCCAACAAGGAAAGAGAACTACAGACCAGTATCCTTGATTAGCATAGATGCAAAAATTCTCAATAAAAAACTAGCAAATTGGACCTAACAACACATTTCTAATATTTTACTAAGAATTTTTGTGTTAATATTCATATGTGCTTTTTATATAATTCCCCCTTCCTTCCTTCCTTTCTTCCTTCTTTCCTTTCTTCCCTTTTTCCTTCCTTCTTTCCTTCCTTTTTCTTCCTTCCTTCCTTTTACAAAATAAGTATGTGACATCTCAGTGTTTACTTTCACCTCAAAAATACTTTGGAGAGAGCTCTATCTATTTATGGTCTGTGACTTTTTTTAAATGATGATGGAATAACCAGTCTATAAAGGACAAGTGAATCTGAGCTCTCATTTCATCTTTTATTTCTTTTTAAATGGTGAATTTCAATCACTTTTTTCACTATCTCTACTGAGTTACTCAAGGATTTTTCATCATCATCATTATTATTATTTTTGCCAAAAAAGTGGTCATTGCTCTTTTGTGTTGAAATTTGTGGGCATGGTCTTAGATGCAGTAGTCTCTTAAATTTCTTATAACTTTATACATATCAGCTGATGCACATATTTAATATTCATCTTTGTAAAAACAATATCTCTATTTTCTAATAACATTTGCAAATAAACTATTTATTTCTGATATCTAACTTTTCAAAGATCCATATTTGGGATTTTTCTACATTTTCTGGTTTTTATTTAATTGATTTAACTTTATTAATTCTTTTTCTATATTTTTCTTTGTTCTTTTCAATTGTACATTTAATGGCTACATACTTCATATTTAATTTTTCTTTGAGTGTATGTATCTATGACTATGTCTCATTGATTTTGGTATGAACTGTGGTAGAGATGTCTCATGACTGATTCCTTATTTTTATATCTGTCATGATGAGTTACATACTGGCAGATTTTTTTTATCATTTTTCACTTGACAAATTCATGTTATGACCATTTCCTGTGGGGAATTTATCTTGATTATTGCATGATGTATTTCCATGGACTTGGTTGGCATTTTATTCTTTCTATACTAACCATGAGTTGTTTTCAAAAGTAAATGATGCCTTCATTTATTTACCTAGACAATTTCAATATGTTTTAAATAATTTTTTTGATTTTTCTTAATTTGTTTTTATTTAATAAGACAAGTTTTTGCAGTTACCTCTCTCTGATCCTCCAGACTCTGTAGCTATCAACAATCATATAATATCTTTAGAATTATTACCTCCTGATGCTTTGGAGATACCACAGATGGTGTCACTAAGCCACTAAGAAAGATGACTTAACACCTTATTATTAGACAGGATGGGAATAGAGGTAGGAATGAAGGGGAGAGGCAGAACTGTCTATGAAGAGTGAACCTGGCTCCATTTCTTTGTCTCTCATTTGGTAAATTTCAACACTCTTCATCTCCTGAGTAGTAAATAAATAAAAGTCTGGCCTGTCGAGCATACTTTTAGAAACAAATCTCATCATATTGACTACTTGTTTTATTCCATATACACAACAATGTTAACTATTTATTTAATATTTTCTATCTCATTTTTTCCATTTTCTATTTTGCCTGTCAGTGCCAGAGAATTATAGAGAAGTATAAACACACTTTATCATTTGGGGGCCATAATAGTAAAGATGAAATCTATGCTTTTGTTGTTGTTTTGTTATGTGGGTTTGAAAAAATGCATGCACATTCCCTAACTTCCCCTCAATCCCTCTAGTTTTAGACTTTTGTGTTGTTAGTATATTTAAATATATTTAAATGTACTTTGTTATTATTGCTACATACTACCTTCTATTTTTTCTGACATTATATTTGAAATATATTGTTTTTACAAAAAATCATTTACTTCATTTAGATAACACATTTTAAAATTCACACATTCTGCTACTTGCATTTTTTTCTTCATACTGTATCTATGACAATTTCTTCACTGCTCTGATATTATTTGATTTGTTTGTTTTGGTTTATAATTTTAGTTGTTTTGTCAGTGTGTTCATATTATTCTTAGCTTTCAGAGCCTATATATGCATGTAATTATGCACGGAGTTTATTTGGTTTCTATCCTATTTGCCAAACAGTTTCTATTTTAACAGTTTTTCAGAAAAAAAACTATCATTTTTATTGATTGAAAGTATTGCTTTTTTGTGCTTTCTAAGTTTTAGAATTTTCATTTATTTATTTTTTTGTTTTAAAGATGTGGGTTACAATTCA
Source organism: Carlito syrichta (assembly GCF_000164805.1). NCBI lineage: Eukaryota > Metazoa > Chordata > Mammalia > Primates > Tarsiidae > Carlito > Carlito syrichta. Next base: position 383,246 of record NW_007245861.1, on the reverse strand, counting down.
GAGTTAGGTACTTAAGTAGTTATCATGCAGATAAAGTTTGGGTACCCTTGTTGGTATTATGTGCTCCCCCCAGCAGTGTCTCACTACTGCCAATTCTTTTTTTTTTTTTTTTTTGAAAGCAGGATTTATTGAGAGGACAGAAATATTCCCACAGTGGGAGGGGACTTGAGGGAGTTACCCTCGATTCCTTTCTTACAGTATTATGAAAATGTTCAGGATTCACTTAAAGGTGAGTACATGTAGTACTCAGATCTTTGTTTCCGTGATAAATCACTAAGTACGATAGACTCTAAATCCATCCAAGTTGCTGCCAAGTCCATAATTTTGTTTTTCTTTATGACTGTGTAATATTAATCATAAATATGTACACATTTTCTTCATCTAGTCCACTTTCAATGGGCAGCACAGTTGGTTCCATGTTTTTGTTATTATGAATAATGCTACAATAAACATTTGTGTATGGGTCTCTTTTTCACTGAGTGATGCTGAAAGGAAGAAAACAAACAACCCTATTAAAAAGTGGGCAAAGGATTTGCATGAAAACATGCTCAGCCTCACTAATCACCAAAGAAATGCAAATTAAAACCACACTGAGATACTGCCTAACTCCAGTATGATGGCCATCATCAGTAACTCATAAAACAATAGATGCTGGAGAGGATGCGGAGAAAAGAGAAGGCTTCTACACTGTTGGTAAAATGAAAACTAGTACAACTCCTGTGGAAAGTAATGTGGCAATTTCCAAAAGATCTAAAAACCAACATTCCATATGACCCAGCAATCCCTCTTCTGGGAATATACCAGGAAGAACTTACGTTTTAGTTTTATCACTTAAAATTAAATTTTCCAACATTCTGCAAGTTAATTTTCTTGTTTTATAAAATATACAAAAAGTGTATTTGCTTTCCAGTAAGTGTTTTTGATGTATACACCATACTCTATGGTCAATTGGCATTAATATCTGAACAAGTTTTTCAAACTTAACCAATTTATTATTCAGAGAAATATTAAATACAGATCAATATTTCTTGACTATTTACAATCTTTTTATTGTGATTATAATTCATAACTTTATTCCTTGCACTCCTTGGGTACAATCTGATTTGGTATTTGGTTGCCCTGTTTCATTTCATTTGATCTTGCGTCTCATGTATAACATCTGGAAGTACTTGATATCCATCTACCCTTCATTGGTGATACTGATTATATTTATGTCAAGTCTTGTATAATTTCCTCATTGGATAGTTATAGCATAAGACCAAGTAAATTAATTGTTTTTTAAAATGAAATATTTCCACTATATTTAACATCAACTAATGAATCTAAGTTGACTACATCTTTTCTAGTTTAGTTGCAAGATAGTGATATTCCAACTTTGGCAGTTCTTAATGTTTGCTGTTTACATTTGACATTTCATGACAGGCAGAAATCACTCCTTCTTATCTATCTGCCTCTAATCTAACTTTATTATATCTATCAATTATGTATTATCTATCTATTAGTATCAGTATAGATGGATAGATTTATATTTTCTTTGTGATAATTCATGGTTTATTTCGCACTTAATTTTTTTTGATGCTGTACTTGTGCGTCATTTTGGCTAACAGGGAACTTTTCTCATTTCAGTGACAATTTGAGAGTGAATCAAGGTAAATTCATATAATTTGGGCTGACATTTAGACCTGATAGTCATTGCACATAAATTTTCTTTAAATTTTCAAATCATCTAACTAAATAACATAGTCTTTATATATATTCAGATCATATCGTCCTCTTTAATTACAATCATCATGACCAAAGTAAAATAAATCATTCAATTTCACATTTGGTCTCCAAATTAAGTAGAAGAGTGTCAAGAGTCACCCAGACAGCCTAACATTTTCAAGACAGAAAAGCATGTATTCATACTTGACAGTTATTTAAAACGTGTTCAGGAAATTTCAAAATTCTGCATCCTGGATGCGAATTCTTATTTCTATTGAGTCCAAATAACATATAATATATTCAAGAAAACATTTTTTTTTAAATTTAGTTATCTATTAAGTATTGCATATCTTGGGATTTTACATGTTTGTTATATGTATATATTTATAAATAATAATTCAAGTTATTAGACTATACCACGTATAATTAATGTGTTTCTAGTTGGCAGCTTCTCTGTAATTCTATCTTTAAATGTTCAAAAAAATTATTTAAATTTGTATTTCCAACTTTGGGATGACAAAATGCTATCAAAAATATGAGATCTTTAATGTAAGAAGACTTAAGTTGGAAAAATAAGTCTCAATGTGCTTTATTAAAAATATTTTTATTTATAATAGTTTATTTAATTTTCTTTCAAGCCTATGTAGGAAGAAGTTAAAGTAATTGTGAATATGGAATTGAATCTTTGTTTCTATGAGGTTGCAAATGTGATTACAAAGACAAGTTATGTTGCTTGCTTTTGAGAGAAGCAGAATCAGACAAATATATACTGAGAGATACAGTGGCAAATAAAATAATATTAAAATATGACATGATTAATTATATTTACACAATTATGTATGAGTTGAGAAACAAAATCTCAGTAACCTATAGCCTAATAGACATATGTGAATACAAGAGTGGATGGAGAAGCAGTTCCGGGAAGTTTCCAATCCCTCTACATAATGGTGAGGGTATAATACAAGATTCAGAAAGAACAACAGGCTATTGAGACCAACACTCCTGCTGACAGCAACTTAAAATGAAGAATTTTTAAAATTCTTAAATACATTCAAGTGGTAACAAAATAGTATTTATTTTTATATAACCTAAATAAAGTGAGAATGCAGATAAACATCGTCAGTTTTTATAACTTTTGTGAGGTACAAAAGAAATGGTCAAGAACTCTAATCAGAGGTATGCCCAATATTACTTTAAATTACACACCCTAAGATACTGGAAAGACAATGTATCTGTTGCTAAGTAAAGAAAAAATATGCCCCAGAGAAATTGAAGTCACAACTGCCATTGTTGTCCCAATTAGTATCACTTGTATAATCCAGTTACAATCTCAAGTCATATACTTAGATTAAATTGATATTAGATTGAATGTATCCCTATTTACTTGGCAGAAGCAAATGCATTCTCTCTGGGAAAAAAAAATGCCTTGAGGTCCCCAAAAATCATTAAACATTTTTTTCAAGCACAGTTGGCAATCTATGATTTTTTTTTTTTAATTAGTAAGAGCTTTGGAGTTTGCGAAAAAATAATCACAAATTCTGTATTCCTAACACTATAAGAAAGCCCAGTAGTAATGGACGATAACAAAAGTAATCTGTTGTATTACTCAGATTTGAATTACAGTCACAGATTCATTTTTTTTAATTGCTTACTCTGCTCAAAGAAATAAAAGCTGATTTTCAGTAAATAGGATGCTAAGAAACTTAAGCTCATAGATGTTTGAGCTAGCGACAGAATGTACAGGAAATTCAAAAGAATGGCAGTTAAGACCAAGTGACCAAGTTATAATGGCAGTATAGACATGGTTAATGAAGCAATTGGAAAACTAATAGGCAAGACTGAAGCAGTTATCCATACAGAAGAAAGAAAATAATAAGAATAAAAATATGATAGAAAAATTAAGACATACGAAAGACAAATTGACAATGTCTATTATATGATTCTTTAATACCACAAATGTTGAGTGAGAGAATGAGACAGAGGCAATGTGTGAGGACATAATGAAAAGAAAACAATAACATTTCAGATCAAAAACTGAGTTTGTCACCAGAAAACAATTACTAAGGCAAATTATCACAGCTGCACTTTAGCTGGAAGTAATCAGAGAGAAGAATTTGAAGAATTAAAGTGATACAAGATTGAAAAAGAAGAATGCAAAAAGAAATGGAGAACAAATATCTGGTAAACATGCGAGCAAATCTATAAATGATATATGTGTTTGGAGTTTAAAATAGTATAGAATGTTAATATGCGTTAAAAATTACATATAATTTGGAAGTAATGAAGATAGAGTGAAAATGCCCCATAAGGTTGCTTTATTTATGTATTTATTTATTTTTAGGAGGAGAAAAAAGTACCGATTATCTGTGATTTTGATAATTTTAAAAGGCATGTCATAGTTTTTAGAGTGCTCAAATAATAGAAATAGCTTGCATAACTTCAAAACAAACGAAAAATTGTAATCACCAAAAGATAACCAACTAAAAAGAAGCTATGAGTTAGATAGAGTCAAATAACAAATGTGACAAAGAGAAAGTATCAAAATGAAATCATTGATTTAAAAAAATACACATTGAAGAGAATAAATATAAATTGACTCAATGCTGAGCAAAAATTTTAAAAATAAACTACTTGGGAAGAAATCTATTAAAATGTTGTGGATAGGAAACATATGCAAAATGTAAATATAATAAAAAGATGGAAGTAAAATGCAACAAAAAATAGAAAGCGTGAAAAAAACTAGCTGAAGAAAAACTGAAATTATAATATTCATAGCAGATAAAAATTAAAATGTTTTAAGGCAGATTGTATTATTAGCAATAAAGATGCTAGTTCACAATATATATTTCAATACATCGAGTAAATATAATAATTTTAAATTTGTATAAAACTGCTGTGTAGCCTCAAACAGTATGTATTAGTTTCCCAGGACCTCCATAACAAAGTACCACAAACTGGGTGATTTGAAACAACAGAAATTGATTTTCTTAAAGTTCTGGAAAACAGAAGCACAGAAACAAGATATGGACAGCCTTGATTTCTTCTAGAGATTCCAAGGAAGAAACTGTGTGCAGCCCCTCCTCCCTTCTCTGGTTGTGTGACTTCAGTTTGTGTCTTCACAGTGGGAAACACCAACGGGAGATCAGAGAAACAGAGGAAATATGAAGGACTATCTGTCCTTTAGGGTTGCCTCTGGGTGGTTGCATCCTTGTACTTCTCTCTTTTAAGCCAAAGAGTATTAATTTTGACCTGCTCCTCCCAGCCTCATAGCACTGCACTGTCCCTTAACGTTTTTCTTACACTATGTTCACAGCTTTTGTACATGGTCTCTTAAAAGACAAAAGCAAAGCCCGACGTGGTGGTTCATGCCTGTAATCCCAGCATTTTGGGAGGTCAAGGCCAGAGGGTTGCCTGAGTCTGCAGGTTCGAGATTAGCCTGGGCAACTTGGGGAGACCTCATCTCTACATAAATCAAGAAAAATCAGCCAAGCATGATGGCACATGCCTGTGGTTTCAGCTACTTGGAAGGCTGAGGTGGAAGGATGACTTGAGCCCAGCAGATGAAGGCTGTGGTAGCCATGAGTGTGTCACACTGCGCTCCAGCTTGGGTGACAGAGTGAGACTCCAACTCAAAATAAAAAACAAAAAACAAAACAAAACAAAAAAAAAACACACCTCTTTAAATGACCCATCTTTTGTCTAGAACCCTAATATACCAAATAACTGAATGGAAATCGTACAAGTCTCAGGAGTGAGATATTTGGTAATCAGTCAGTCAGCTCCATGTTTACTGACAAGAGGCACAATGAAGATACATTATCTGGGGCTGTCTTTTTAGTATGAATAATTAGAAAATCACTTCCACTCTTATATGGATTCCCAATTTGAATATTAGCACTATCCCAAACAATTTAATTATTTTTAGTCGTGTATCTGTGTTACATGAAGAAAACAGAAAGTAAGGTCATAAGTGAAAGGCCAATATTTGACAAGATTCTGAAAAAGAGTTTGCCACTTATGACCTCAAATTAGAAAGTAATCAGAAAGAATAAGATGGGTAGACTAATGGGTCAAGAGAAAAGAAAGCAAAATATAGTTTATTTAGAAAGTAAATTTGAGAGAGAAAGAGGAGATTCACCTCCCCAAGCTAGGGGAGGGGTCCAAAGCTAAAGAAATATGACTACACCATAGCTTAGCAAAGCAATGGCAACAATGGCCTGGCAATGGCCAGAGAGCTCTAGTTTTTTAATGCAAGATGCTGAACATTCATAGGAAAGACTGCAGAGGATAGATAGCTATTTTTAACAAAAGTCAAGAACTTAAAGCATGAACTATGGGAAGAGATTAATTTTTTTCTAGTGCAGCGCCATTAGTATTAAAAAGTATAATGAAATGAGTGCAAGACAGCTCACTTAATTACAACTTGGGTTAATTCTGAATGGGAAAATTTTCTTTATTAGATACTTTAGAAACAACTTAACAGTTCTGATAAGTAAAAGGTACACTGAGGACTCCTCACCGTGATTTTGAAAACAAAAAGAGTTCCTTTTGAAATCTGTATTTATGGCCTTTATGCTTCACAGTCACTTTTGGGAATTTACATTTGAAGGGAAACCCAAAAAAACTGGATCAAAATGACAAGTGTTTTGATTTCCTTTATTTTTCTTTCTTTCTGTATATAATAGGGATGCAATTTGGCTATTTTATATAGCTTTAAATTTAGAGTAAATGAGATAGTATAACAAATGCATGTAATGTTAGCAATCTGAGCCGGTACTTTCAAAATATATTATTCAAAAGATGTGTAGCTATGTTTTAGTGAACATAATGAATACTTAAAAATCCTTTTGCTCAAACAGTTATAAGAACTTATATTTCACAATATCTTCAACTTTTGAATAAATCAGCCTGAAATGTGAACAATTAAATATCTCCCATCCGCATATCACCCTATAGCAAACTACCATGCCAATGTTTATTTTTCAATCACTCATCTATTTAATTAGAAAATTGTCAAAATTCTTCCTCAGAATAAATTCTATATCGTTTTTTACAGTAGTTCTGATAAAAATGTCTAGTGAAAATATAGTTTGGTCTAATCTAATTTAAAAATATGTTTCTGGCAAAGGCTAGCTTACAATAATTTTGAAAACTTGTTTAGATAATTAAAAACAATTACATGACATTTTAAGAAGTTTCTAGGTAAGAACCAACAAGGATAATTTTCTCTGAAAACAAACACATGCACGTGAGGATGTCTGTTGTGTCTGTACACACACAAACTTATTTGCATATGCTTGGACATACTGTTTTTTAAATCGAAGAAAAAAGGAAGGAATTAATTACTGAAGAGACAATATGAAAAGTGAGGCTAAAATTAAATTGAAAAAATGGCAGGGGAAAAGGAACTGTCATTTGAGTGTGTTGTACTCCTAAATGCCAGTATGACTACATCATGCTTTTGTTAAATTATTATTGTTACTATAAATTGTAGTTTTATCCTTAGTCACAATGGATATTTTGCTTCCATTTCCTTTTTTTTTTTGTAAATGTTTGTATTTCCTCTAGTTTCATAAAAATTTATTTTTGAAGTATTCCAGGTAGATTTGTATCTCAAATTTCCGACAGTCCTAAGTTTCTTCTCAAAATCATTAAGACTTAACAGTCTGACAAGTTTTTGTTTGTTTGCTTTTGCTTATTTCCTGGTAACATGCATCCTGAAGTTATCTACCCTCTTGAACCAAACAATCAATATGTGTAAGTCTGTTCTACAGATGTTTGGGGTTCTGCTTTTCCATTTTTCAAAAAATATTTTTCCTCTTTTTTTATTGGATTCACTATTTTTGATTCTGCGATCTTCTTATTTTTCACTCATGCTGTTTTCATGGAGCATGTCCTCCAGGAGTTTCTGGAAAAAGGATATGTAGAAGGTAATTTTTGAAATGCATGTGTAGAATACCTTTATACTTTCTCAAAATTCAATGAATAATTTGGCTAATACAGAATTCTAAACTCCCTCAGGATTATAAGGCATTATGTTTGGTAAATTCTCATTTCCCATTTTCTAAAATAAGTTAATATAAGTTTATTTTTAAATCTTCATACTGTAATCTTACAATCATTCATTCCTCTCTGCAGAAGCTTTTAGAAGTGATCTTTATCTGAGTGTTCTAACATTTCTGGGTTATGTGCTTTGGTGTGTATATCTTAAAATAGTTTTGGGGGAGTGCTAAGTGAGTATGTTCAATGCTGAGAAATTCTTCTGTTATTTTTAAATAAACTTTTCCATTCCAGTTCTTTATCTCTTTCTAGAAATCTCATGACTTGTTATTAGATCTTCACAATTAAGCATTGATTTTTAAAATACTTTTTCAAAAATTTTTCTATTTATAGAAATTTGAAGAAACTTTTTTTTTTTTTTTTTTTTTTTTAGTTGGAGTCTCACTCTGTCGCCCAGACTGGAGTGCAGTCGCTGCTCCCGGCCACCGCAGCCTCGACCCACTGGGCTCCGGCGATCCTTCCGCCTCAGCCTCCCAAGTAGCCGGAATTACAGACATGCGCTACCACGCCAGACTGATTTTTTGATTTATTGTAGAGATGAGGTCTCGCTACCCAGGTGGGTCTCGAACCTGCAGGCTCAGGCAATCCACTCACCTCAGCCTCCCAAAGGCGTAGGATTACAGGCTGAGCCACCGAGCCCGGCTTGAAGAAATATTTCTATTCTATATTGCTGGTAAATATTTAATAATCAACTGTCTAAAAAAATGCTCATATGTAGATGTGCCCATTAGATTACCAGGATTAAGCATTTTAAAAAATATTTTCTTACAATTATTTTAAGTATTTTCTTGTCAAATATCTATTCCGTTTATGAAAGATATTAGAATATTTCTATTCTAAATCATGGCATGCTGATAGATATTTCACAAACAGTTCTCTGAAAAAACTGTATTTATGTAGATGTGTACACATATTTCATATAACTTTTACTGATTAAAAATGTGTAACATATAGTGGACAAATAGTAAAATGTAAATACTCTTCAGTTTAAATTCCAAATGGCAACAGATTCTTACAGAATACTTTCTTTAATTTTTTGGAATTATTTTACCTGTAACCAATTTACAGTTGCAATTTACAGAATGTCATTTTAATATGAATATTGTTTAATACATTTATTTACTTTAATAAGTAAGACAAAAGTGAAAAAATAATGAAATATATTGGGAATCTCACTCATTTGTCAGTGGCACAGCTACTTATTATTGGACTGGATAACTGGAAATACCGGTAGAATAGTTCCTCAGCGTCTCATACTACTCATAATGTAAAATCATGACAAATTCCAAGTGTAGTCTATATTTGTAACATTTTGTCTATATTTCAAAAAATCTAGACTTTCTACAAAATAAATCCTGGTAAGATTAATTGTGCTCATCATTGTCTGTGATACAAATATTCCCACTAGGGCCGATTTCTAGCTATTCGGCTTGATTATTCTTTGTGAGGAGGTAGAAAGAGCTGTGTTGTAGCTCATTATTTATAGCATTTTCTATTTACTAATACAATACATAAAATAATCTCCAGAGCATAGATAATAGTGAAATCTAAAATAACTAGAAAGTGATACATTTTAAATATCTTTGTCTTTTTAAATGTAATTTATTTAACAATAACTTTATAATTGAATGTTTAACAGCAGCTCACAAAATTTTATAAAGATTTTAGAAGTGATCTCCATGAACTGGTACAGCTGACTCTACTACCATACTAATACTATATACTAAATAGTGTGTGTGTGTGTGTGTGTGTGTGTGTGTGTGTGTGTGTGTGTGTGTGTATGGCATCGGTTTATATAAATACATATACATTTTTACTTTCACATATTTTTAAAAAACATTTGAATTTCAAATTCCAATCAACATTTGAATTTAAAACATTGAATTCTTTACTGCTTTCTAAATGTTCCTTTATGAGTATTATTCTCTGTTTTATGATTACTAATATAAAATTTGTATGTGATTATTTTATCATTGAATTTTTGGCTTGGCTCTGGTTGTTTCTTACTGTTTAATCTTGCTCAAGTTCTTTTTAGTCTTACACATTAAATATTTATGCCCAGTATTTGAAGATTCTTGTGGGTTCATCCATATGTTAAAATGCAACTTTGTAAAAGAAATTAGAATCTCTGTGTGTATGTATCATATAGGAATTGTTAAATTGTTATTTGAAGGAGTTCCTTGTGTGGTGATGAGATAGAAAGATGCTGTTTTTATATAAAGAGCTTCAAATTTCAGAATATAAATATTTTCATTTATGCTTTTCAGTTGAAGTTTCAACAGTATCCTGAGTGCTAACATAATTACATTCCTCTACTTGCTTTTATTTACAATATTTTATTCTGTAGTAAATTAATGCTTTCTTCACTTGGCCATTTGGAGTTTATAGTTTTTTAAATACATTAGTTACATTTAATGGCATTTCCAAGAGTAAAAATTAATGTGTGCATTTCATCTGGTGGCTAATTTATATTTACTTTCTTCTGGATTTGTCAACACTGCTCTACTGAAGTTGATTTTTTGAGATCACAGAAACATTGTCTGTTGCCAAATTCAGTGGACAAGCCTTTGCTCCCTATTTTGTCAAACTATTGACAATCTCTAGCATAATTGACTATTTTCTTCCTCCTTGAATATATACTTGGATTAAATTACATTGTTTAAGTTTTTCTTTCACATTTCTTGCTGACTCATTCTAAATGATGTGGTGATGCTATTTTTTCTTTGATAAAAAATCTGCCCCTTCTTTTTCTCTTGAAATCTAATTCAGAGTATTGTTTAAACTGCAAAATAGATGACTCTCAAATCTCCAGTCCCATAATTCTTCTCTGTGCTCTAAATTTACATGGTGTCTCCAAACTGTATCTCTTAGTGTGCTTGACAACACTCTTAACTACTGTTCTCCCATAACCCAACCAATGGGATTCCCTTTTTATTCCCAAACCTGGCAATGAACCTTGACTTTTCTTTCTTTGTAACTCTCATATCCAGTTCATCAGCAAATCTTGTTCATTCAGTCTCCTAATATATATATGTAGCTCACATCTACCCATCTCTTACCCAGACTCATGCAAGCTGTTACTAAATATCTCTTATGGTTTCCTGTTGCTCACATATTTGCCATTCATTTTGAAATAGTTCATATGATTCTGCAATTTTTTTTAACATCACTTAAAACACAGCATTATTTATCTAATCTCTTTTTTTTCTTTTTTCTTTTTATTTTAAAAATGTGGGGTACAATTCAGGGTTAGGTATACAAATGTTGATTATGCAGGCACCCCTGTTGATGAGGTGTGCCCCTCCCTCCCCTGGCAGTTTCTCACTACTGCCAATCCCTTTCTTATAGTAATATGATCATTGTTCAAGGTCCACTTATGAGTGAGAACATATGGTATGTTTCTCTGATAGATCACTAAGTATGATAAACTCTGAATCCATCCGAGTTGCTGTGAAGTCCATATTTTTGTCTTTCTTTATGACTGCATAATATCCCATTGTGTATATGTACCACATTTTTTAAATCCAGTTCAGCTTCAGTGGTCAGCATGGTTGACTCCATGTTTTTTCTATTGTGAATAGAGTTGGAACAGTCATACATGTGCAGGTATCTTTTTTTTTTTTTTAGAATGATTTAAGTTCCTCCGGGTATATTCCCAATAGGGGGATTGCTGGTTCATATGGAAGGTCAATTTCTATTTCTTTCAGAAATCGTCAAACTGTCTTCCAAAGAGGTTGCACTAGTTTGCATTCTCACCAGCAGTGTAAAAGCATTCTTTTTTCTCCCCATCCTCTCCAGTATCTGTTTTTTGTTTGTTTTATTAATAATGGTCATTCTTACTAGCATTAGGTGGCATCTCAATATGGTTTTGATTTGCATTTCTCTGTTGGTTGATGAGGCTGAGCACTTTTTCATATCTCCTTTTTAGAAGTGTCTATTCATGTCTTTTGCTCACTTTTTAATGGGGCTGCTTTTTTTTTCTTTTGGCACATTTGAGTTCCTTGTAGATCCTAGATGTTACACCTTGGTCAGATATAATTTATCTAATCTCCAGTGAACTTCTCAAGCTCATCTTCTTTTCATGGCCTCAATTCCTCAGAAAAACTATATTCATTTTGCCCCTAAAACATGCTACAGTATTTCCTTCAGTATTCTGTATATGAGTTTTGTTAATTCTATTTTCCCTGCCTGTAATTATCTTTTCTTAACTTGTAGGATGGTTATAAACATTTTATTTTTCAAGATTAAGTTCACTTAAACATAAGAACTATTATTAACCATCATCTTATTTTTCTTTTTATTGTAACTGATGATCATTTATGAATATGATAGTTCAAGGATTTTTTTTTTTTTTTTGCTTAACGATCTCTGAGGGAAGGAACATTGTCTGTCTCTTATCTCTTTGATTCTGCAATAGTTAGCCCACTGGCTAACTCATAGTAAGTACTCATAAAACATTAGCTAATTTAATGAATAATATCAGAAGCTTTTTTCATGAGTGGATGTGACATTTTGAGACAGGAGATAGCTAGAGACAGGCTAGGCAGACAGACAGGTGGGTCCTCTGACAACAATGTAGTGAATTCCCCATAGGCCTTTCAGGCTCAACTTTGGTAAACAAGCTCCCTGCGAGCCTCTCAAGCTAGAGCTTAAGTATTCACTGCTAGGATCAAAAAGCAACCAATCAGTTCACCATTAGGTCCTTACCTTAATACTGATTAATCAGAACAGCTACAACTCACAGCCAGTGCTAGCCAATTGGCTTGGACTTAGGGCTATATAAGCACCAGGTTTTTGGCCCCAGACAGGCAACCCCTTCGGATCCCCTCTCACTGTGGGAGCTTCGCTGTCCTCTCAATAAATCCTGCTTATTCACTTTCTGGCTGTCTGTGTCCCACATTCTTCTTGGGCATGAGTCAAGAACCTCGACCCTGAAGAGCTGCAACCTGAAGAGCTGCAGAAGATAGTTGGAGCTAGCTGAACCAGGATAGCTGCCAGAAGAAGGAAAATTCCACAGCTGAGACACTTCAGGGACTAGGCTTGCCAGTCCACCCAAACCAGCAACACTCTCAGGACCTGGTTGGCCAGCCCATTAGAACTGACACTTCTGGGGCTAGTCTTACCAACCTCTCCATGACCCTTTCTGGGGCTTGGCTGGCTAATCCATTAAGCTGACACTCTCAAAGACCAGGCTGACCTGAAAAATTCACATCAGTTTTGGTGCCCAACATGGGGTTCAATGGAAGGGTGAGTAAAATGGATCTATCACTTTACTTTCATTTCCAAGGATCCTTGTCCCCACGTTTTTTTACTCTTTCTACAGGACAAATTACTGGGATTCGGCTAGCTAGTTAAAAACAAATAGCATGACTGCCAATCTACAATACTCAGAGGTCAGGCTTTCCAGAGGGGACTTGGTTAATCCCCCATCATTCTCAGGTGTTGGGAATGTTGGCCCTATTCCAATCCAGTTTCTTTTCATGGAGGTCTAGCCATCACTTGGAATTGGAAGAGGTTTGGGAGTAATTGAGGGCATCTGGCTAAGGCTACACCTTGGTGTTATCCGAAGGCTTCCAGGCTGGCCCCAATTCCTGACAGTCCAACAGGGTGTTGGCAGAAGGCTTCCAGTCTCTCCTATCACACCTTTTTCAGTTTCTCCTATCACATTTTCTTTTCTTCAGGATGGCTTGTATGGTCCCTACTTGGTGCTTGGTGATGTGGGTGTTTTTGTAGCTTAGGGAGCTGTCGTTACTAGACAGTGTTGACAACCAACTTGATCCTTGTTGAATAAGAGCTCAAGACAAGGTGTGTTCATTAGTCCACAAGGCAAAAGGTAGAAAGCTTTGGTTTCACTTTTTTCATCACATTGGGAGGCATTGTAATTGGCAAGAATGAGAAACTGCTTTACACAAGAAATTTAAGTCTTATGAATTTAGGTCCCTACATCTGGGGACTCTGGGTAGACAAATGTCAAGTGATGTAGACTCTCCCTCTGAGGACACTCTCAGCTCTTTGCATGCTGACTGTGTAGACTTTATGTTGAAATACTTGACTGATGGTGGGTTTAGGCTTTTTGAAAGATGCCAGGGACTGTCTCAAAAGATGCTGTACCAGTACTTTCATGTCTCCATATTTTTTACTTGTTAGGAAAGTAATCTGAATGTTGTAACCTGGCTCAAACCATGGGCCTCCTGGCCAGAGGTTCATGGAAAGTCCCAGGTAACCCTCTCCCTTTGTCAGAATCCTGCTCCTAAACCCAACGATTCCAAGGCCTTTTTGAAGACCTAGTCTGGTAAGGGGGAACACTAGGTTTGAGGAGTCCAGAGGCACAGTTGACAGCATGTAGGACAGATATTAATACGTAGGTGGACTTGACTTTTCCTACTGACTGGATTGCTACCACTATACTTAGATGGAGGTCATGCTCACATCCAAGGGGACGTCATGAGCAGAAAAGAACAGGAAAGTGAGGGGACACTCTCCTTTCTTTGATCTTTATTCATCATGTGCGTTGGTTAGAGGAGGGAAAAGCTTGGGGATGCTTTTCTTTCACCTCCCTCTTATTCAGATGGGTAATGGACCATCTGGCTATCTGCAGTGTGCACTAAAGAGTGCATACTGGAACATGGGATTCCTTTGATCCTCAGACTTTAAACAGCATCTCAAATTCTTTTATACTCAAGCATGGCTGAATTATAAGTTGCAGGATGGAGAAACCTTGACTCCAGAGGGAAGAACCAATCATAATTCAATTTTGCAGCTAGAAAGTTTCTGTAGATACCAGGGCAAAATGGCCCAGGGTCCCATATGTACAGGCTTCACATTACAAGAAAATCTGGACCTTTGTCAACACTGCAGGACTGATTCAGTCCTCCTAGCGGTCATCTCAAGAGATGGTTCCAATGGACTGGGGATGCCAACCCCAAAGGTGCCACTGGAAAAGTCATCTCATGAGGCCACTCCACCTGGTCCATTTTGCCCTCCTTATTCTGGTCCTCCTTGTATTTCAAACTGTTTCTACTCTAATACCCCTCATTCTAGAACTCCAGTATTACTTATTCCCTTATAAGAGATGCTTGGCTAATGTGACCCTAGTAAGGTGCAGGTACCCTTTTCCCTATGAAACTTGAAACAGATCAAGGAAGATCTTGGAAGGTTTTCAGATGACCCTGACAAGTATGAAGATACCCTCCAGAGTTTAATGCAAGTACTAGAGCACTCCTGGAAGGATGTTGTGCTGCCCTTAGGTCAGACCCTAATGACCACTGAGAAACAAGCAGCCCTGCAGGAGGCAGAGACATTTGGAGATGAGCTTGGCATTTCATTTTATGTCAGAAGGAGAGGAGCCTTATCCAGTAGGCATGTCTGCAGTGCCATTGGAAGACCCTAAATGGGACCTCAATAGTGATTTGGGAGAATGGGGGAGATAACATTTCCTGATGTGCATAATGGAAAGGTTGAGAACTAAACCTCTAAATTGTTCCAAGTTAGCCACATTAGACCAAGGGATCAATGAGAATCCTTCAGCTTTTCTGGAAAGGCTGAGAGAAGCTTTGATAAAATACTCATCTCTAGACCCTGAATCAGTTGAAGAGCAACTAATGTTAAAAGACAAGTTTATTACTCAGGCAGCTCCAGATATCAGGAGGAAACTTCAGAAACAAGCCACAGGACCAAATAGTACTTTAGAGAATCTCCTGAAAGTGACCATCTCAGTCTTTTATAACTGGATCAGGAGGAGACACGGCAAAAAGAAAGGAGACACAAGACAAAAGTAAGAGTTCTAATAACTGTCTAAAGTATATAAATCCTAGAATTTCCAAGGTGTATCTTCTGTTATGGATACAGCAAGCCAAAACATTAAAGAAGTAATATGGTGCCAACATGGAAGGCTACAGAGCCAGAGGGACAAAAGAGACATCTCAATTGGCAGAGTCATCTTTAGTGACAAAACTCCAACAGCCCATCAGAGACCTAGTAACAATGGACCTGCTAGGGGGATGGTGTCTATGGCCATAGGTACAATCTATGGGGGCACTAGAAGCCTGGTTTCCCCAAAGAGGTCTAAACCTCCAGGACCTTGTCCACTGTACAGGCAAGAAAGCCATTGGAAAGCAGGCAAGCTCTCTTCTGAAGGGAGTAGAGGATACCTAGTTCAGGAATGATGGCCACTGAGGAGGCCTAGAAACCTGCTACAGTGCCTGGCATAGCTCACCATCATCCCAACCATCTCCAGGTGAATATTAGGGCATTGGAACCCAAATTAATAACTGGATTAACAAAGATGCCAGCCATTTGGTCCTGGCCATCCATGTTTCCAGGGAGTCTGTAAGATACCCATATTCTTCTTTGGGTTTTTCTTCATTTGTGTATATTCCTCCCCCCCCACACACATTTTTCTCCCTCTTCTTTAATTCTGTTTTTCAGGCATGGTGGGGTTACTTTTACTTCTCTTTGCTCAGTCTCCTATTCTTCCTTATGTAAATCCTCTGGCTTTGTTCACTTCTGAAGCTGGACTGTAAGTTGGGGGCTGTACTTTTTGCAATTTTGAGATTTAGTTGAGGGGGAGCTGTGATTAAGAATCTATCTGCAGATCCCAGTATCCAAAGACAGGTTTATGGGCACCCTGGAACCCACTTCCCACTGCCTTACCATCTGTCCATGCAGTGAGGGCTTAGGTTTGCTCCCTGGAACAAAATGAGGAAAGAAAGAAAAAGAAAAAGAATGAAAGGAGAAAGGGAGTTCAAGGGAAGGTAGAATGAGAAAAGAGTAAGAGGGAAAACAGACACATATACCAGCTAACAAATGAAAAGAGACACAAAGACAGAAAAGAGAGAAAAAAGAAAACAAATAAACAAACAAACAAAAACCAACCCTAGAGTATGCAGGTAATCACACAATCACTCAGTCCAATAAGATCCTGCCTATTCATGTAGACTTCACCTACACAAACAAGGGGTCTAAAGAATAGAAAGAAGAAAGAAAAAAATCCGTAAAATAACAAAAGCAAAGCAAGTATGAAAACGTTATCAAAAACTGAGTGAAAGAGAAAAAAAAACTAAAACTAAAAGCAAATGAAACTGAGCAAAAAAATAAAAATATAAGATAAAAAACAAGGAATCAGACTGGCTCTGAGGTCCTTCCTGTATGTCCAGAGTCCCTTCAGCTCTGATCTCATTGCAGGCAGATAGGGTTAGTCATAGCTTGGGTCAGTTGCCACAGGCCTACTTTGGGAGGGGGTGAGTCAGATCTCGGTTCACTCAGCTTGCTGCTTGATAGGTTTGCCACACAGATCTGTGTTGTCTGTGTCTGATTCAGGCTGGGGGAGGGACTCTGTCTCTCCCAGTTTGATGAGATTACCTTAGGCCACAAGTTGGAGGCTGTGCAGAGCTGGACGGGGCAATGAAAATCTCTGCCTGGTCCTGGGTCAAAGAAAATGTCTGATGTGGGCAGCTCCTCACTGGGTATGGACTCCTCTATGGCTTTCCCAATTCTTTCTCTCCACTGATCAGATCCCAGGCTCCAGCTGCTCCATTATGACAGGTGATGGTGTGGGCCAGGTGCCAGACAATGGGAATCAGCTGGATTCAGCAGGCTTTTCTCAGGCACGTTCTCATGAGCAGCAGACACTCCTGTGCATTACCTTGCTGGCCACGCTCCAATCTCAGGGCTGTGGGGGCTTGCAGTTGCCCTCAGAGGGGGCACCCGGGTGCATGCACCTGAGTATTCCCTCAGATGGACATTCACGTTCCCACCTGTGCCCACCTACTCACTCAGAGAGTCTTTATGAACACTTGCCTCCATGGAGACTCTTACAGACCAACCTGTTGGTTGCCATCTTAAGCTCCACCCCCCCATGATTGTTTTCTTCCCTAGAAGCTTCCTTCAGGAACAAGAAACATGCCTACTTTATCTTGCTTCCTTTTTTCTAATATCATTAGTCCTAGCTTCTTCTAAGCACTGTCCATTATGTGACTCAACAGGGTAATTATTCAAACATTAGACATCCTCATAGTGGAATGTGGAGGAACATGTGTGTTATTAAATGAGGAAGAACATGCGTGTTATTAAATGAAACGTGTTTCTGTATTTACACTACCTCCCCAATAGAAGAGACTTTAAAGGTTATAACACAGTAAAATCACTGACTCTTTACAAGAACAGGAAGTGTCAGGACCCAGTTGATTACAATCTTTTTTATCCTCTAGGGACTTCCAATACATGGATGTGGCTTTTTTTCCCCCTTAATATCTCCTTTTGTTGTATTGCTTGTACTTGGTCCATGTATAGTTAACCTTCTTGTAAAGTTTATTTCTTCTCACCTAGAGGCCAACAAATTCCAAATGGTGATGCAGATGGAACATTATATGTAAGCTTTTTTCTACCTAGGATCTTTAGATTGCCCTCCAGAGGTTCCCTAGCTGCCATCCCCTTATATGCCCATGATCAGTAGAAAGTAGTCAGATCGGCCATCATCCTCACTCCCTAATAGCAGTTAGGGTTACTACTTCAGAGGGAGGGAATGAGACAGGAGATAGCTAAAGAAAGGCTAGCCAGACAGGCAGGCGAGTCCTTTGAGAGTCCTTTGATAACAATGTAGCGAATTCCCGTAGGTCTGTCAGGCTCAGTGTTGGTAAAAATGCTTCCTGTGAGCCTCTCAAGCTAGAGCTTAAGTACTCACTGCTGGGATGAAAAAGCAACTAATTAGTTCACTATTAGGTCCCTACCTTAATACTGACCAATCAGAACAGCTACAACTCACAGCAAGTGCTAGCCAATTAGCTTGGACTCAGGGCTATATACGCACCTGGTTTTTGGCCCCAGATGGGCAACCCCTTCAGGTCCCCTCCCACCATGGGAGCTTCTCTGTCCTCTCAATAAATCCTGCTTACTCACTTTCTTGCCATCCATGTCCCTCATTCTTCCTGGGCATGAGTCAAGAACCTCGACCCTGAAGATCTATAACCTGAAGAACTGCAGAATACCATCGGAGCTGGCTGAACCAGGATAGCTGCCAGAAGAAGGCAAAACTCCACAGCTGAGACTCCTCAGAGCTAGACTTGCCAGTTCACCAAACCAGCAACACTCTCAGGTCTTGGCTTGTCAGCCCATTACAGCTGACACTTCTGGGGCTAGGCTACCAGCCCCTCCATGGCTGACCCATTAAACTGATACTCTCGAAGGCCAGGCTGACCTGACAAATTGCATCAATTTGATTATACCTAATTTTATATTTTTTATCTTAAAAAAGTAGATTCATGTGATTATAACAAGTATTTACTGTTAATGTCACTCTTTATTAAATAGATTTTTAAGTAGAAATATGCCATAATTAATTCTATCACATTATGTATTACCTGCACTTTCAGTAATCTATGCTATGATAAGCATTTCACCGTTCTAAGTAACCGACATTGGACTTCAAAAGTAATTCAGAATAAATTTTTAACTGTGTATATTGTGTTAGAAAAGGAAAAAAAAGAACTACGTCTTAGAATTGCTGAACATACCCAAGTCTATTGTGTGTTTGTTGCATAGTGTCCCTAGAGGCAGCAAGTTATCATTGTTTTCTTTTTCTAGGAAAACTTCAGTGATGTTCTTAAGGTTAACCCTTGCAATTGTCATCATTCACTAGTAACTCTGAAAATGCAAGCAGATACTACTTTGAGGAATCAATTTAAATCACATCTGTCAATTTGGAGTATAATGTATTGAGTCTCATATCAGGGAGTGAATTTAATAATCTTTCAGGATTATCTGATTATTTTTCCTGATATCCAGTCTCTGCATATCAAATAAACTTTACTGTTGTTTACACATCCATAAGGTTTTTATAATTTTTAGGATTATTATCTGAAAAGAATGCTTTCTCATATTAAAGATGTCAGGTACGAAATTTAAGCTAAAAGAACAGTGTTCCAGCCTAGATGATGAATAGCTCTTAGAGCTGACTTCTGAGTTTTTGTCTCTTACTTTAAATAGTTTACTACTATAAAAGTTTGGGTCTGAGGGAAACTGTGATCCCTGGGTCAAATTCAGTTTACTACCTACAAATAATATTTTATTGGAAAACATTCACCTTCATTTGTTTTCGTATTGTCTATGGCCACTTCTTTACTACAACAGCAGGGTTAAGGCATTACAACAAAATCCCAGTGACTTGAAACACGTAAAATACTTATATGATGGTCCTTGCAGAAAATGTTCGCCGACCTCTGGTTTAGGGTTTGACCCAGGCATCTATCTCAGGTGGGCTTCAGTTTATTTGGCTTTAACAGGCATGTTGGATTATGTGAACTCTACACTTCTCACCATCTCACATTCTTTAACTTATGTACCCTAGTTTAGCTGTGTCTTGGTTTATAGATCAAGACTACATTAACATTCATGTCAATAGTATAAATTTATTTTTCTGCTTTTCCCTTTTTCCAGTTTAAACATATTAAATAAATATGGTGTTCTCAGTAGAGCAAATATTAACTGCAGCAAGAATGAAGAATCAATATTTCTGTTTCTAATTTATTTCTTATGCTGCACAGAAAACTGAGGAAGAACTGTCAGATGATAACAGTCAGTCAAAATTTGGCACATATTAGCAAACTTACAGTTTTAATTTGTTGATTTTGCTTGTCTTAACTATTTTTAACAAACACACTATAATCAAGATGGCACTCAATATCAATATTCATTTCTTGTATTCCAATCTGTAATCAATTGCTTTAGTTCATCATATGCAATGTATTTTAGTTATTTGAGTATAGAAATGATTTTTATCAAACCTGTTCCTAAGAGGTAAGATTTTATATGCACTAAATAATTAAATGAAGTTGACTAGTAAAATATGGAAAGATCATTGATAAGATTTCTATACAGAATATTTGTAAATAAAGCAACCATAAAATTCAAGACAATGAAAAAATGAAACACTACGCTATTGATTTTTCGTCTTTTTTTCCTTTGCATATTTCATTTTTGACTTCAAATGAAAAGTAAAATCTTCCATAAAGTTATATAGTGTAGAATATATTAAACAATTTTCCAAACCTTATATTGTGCATATGATCCTAAAACAGTTTTTTTTTTTTTAATGTGCCAAATGAATGGTTTAAACTCTGACTTGATTTATACTCATAGTTATAGGTACATTGCCTTGTGAGGGCATGTCAAATCATGAACTAATAGCCACATTTCAACAAGGAGACAAAAGGCAGAACAAAAAATTCTTAATAGAAGGCTTACCAAAACAAATTTGTTTTTTTCACATGTAAGGGAAGTAACTTCCTTCAGTAGCAAACTGCTGTATGGTGTCATCTTGATACTATTTAAAATGAAGTCCTAACTACGATCTTTAGGAGAATGATGACAGAATTGTACTCTAAAAAATCATCTTTATGTAATATTCAAGAGCCAGAAATCATGCCATCAAATATTAAGTTTTTATACCAGAACGATACCTAAAAACAGAAATATTACTCAGACATGCTTCATTCATAGTGTTTGTTTTTGCTGTTCTCAAACTATTTTTGCCTAGTCTCTTAGCTTATTCTTGGCTGAAAAATGTTTTCTTTGACAAGTGCCGGATGCCTCTAAGAGATTAGAGTGATTTAATGTAGAGGAGCCTGGTGCTTTACTGCCCTTAAGAAACGAAGATGCAGATGTGAATGACCTTAAAGGTCTCTGTCCAAATCAGCTTCTTTCCCTCCTCCTTCTCTTCCTGCAGGAGGAAAATCAGTCATGTCGACACAAATCCCAAATCCATTAACCTTTCAGCTACTGCTGAGACATGGTTGTACTAAGGTCCTTAACATTATATATGTCAAAAATTGGCTGGCATGTCCTTTATAATTCTCTCTTGTAATGTCTTGACTATTTCAAATAGTTCGTAGTTCAGTTACCTGAGAATATTAAAGTGCAGTACAGTTTTTATTTCTGGAACTATTACTTGAACTTGAGTTTCATGGGAGGGGTGAGAAACAACAAAAATTATCACATGCACTCACACAAACACTCCTACACACACAGTTCACTTGTATTTCCCTTATGCTATGTTTTTGTAAAACTTTTGATATTCTAAGTTCATAGAAAGACAACAAAGAGGAGAGTAGGGAATATTGTTCCAAACATAGAATGTATTCTCTTTCTCAACCAGTTGGAAACCATGGGAATGTGTGTAAATTGAGCCCATGAGGCAGCATGCTGCAACATAAATGAATAAGGATTCTTCAGTCGGATTGCTTAGCTCCCACTTCACCTTCCCGTTTTATAAAACATGCATTTTTGGGGAATATGACCATTTTGCTGTGCATCAGTTTCCTCAGATACAAATGGATATAAAAGCTCGACTAACACAGTTTGTGTGATAATTGAATGAGTCAATATTTTCCTAGAAAATAGTAAGCATGCGATATATGGTATCTATAATTATACTTAGCCAGGGGTTATGAAAAATGATTAAAAAATGCAACTTATTTTAATAATAGTCAATAAATGTTATTTATAAGAAGATGACAAATACACAGAATAAAAACTAAAACACAGGATTTCTGAGAACATTTTAGAGTAGATAATTTTTCTTAAAATGATATTAACCCCTTTTGAATCTGATAATAGTATGGCATTACAACACAGATTACAGAACAATAAATGACACTGGATTATAAAAATATATTCTTATCGGTACATGACTAAATTAATTGGCAATGGAAGGAATGAAATGAGTTCATGGCAAAAGGAGAAGCTGATATAGTAGATGAGGGAAATATGATTTGTAAAATATCCTATAATCAAGTGCATGATATCTTCTCTACCTTGTATTTTCAGCTTCTTCATTCATGTAGGTCTCATCTGCTCTTCTGATATGTTTGCTTAGGACTGTTACTTTTTGAAAGCAAAACAAAATCTATCATTGTCTACATTTCTTCATGCAACCATTGTCTCTTTGTTTTGAATACTAATGATTTAAAAATACAAGCAATATCCAGTTTTTCTTTTCAATACCCAATGATCTTGTTTTAGATATGAAAAATTTATTAAAACTGCTTTCTTCAAGATAATTCGTTATTTCATCCAAGTCAAATGAGAAGTTTTTGAGTTTTATTATTTCCTCATGTTTTCTTTTAATTTTTAGCCAATCTGTGAGGGCTGGCTGGATCTTGATAATCTATATTCCCATTGTTGATGCCTATGTTATTGTACTAATTTATCTTCTTTCCTGTGACTATTGTTATTCCTCTATATTATTGCACCAGATTTTTGTGTCTCCTGGAGTCCTTAGTGTCTGCAAATCCACCAAGGTTGTGAATATAGTGCTCTATATTTTGTATAACAAATTATTTATTTCATGCAATGTACAGTATCCTATGACTTCATCTGTAACATCTATGCAAAGAAAATGTCTCTAATCCTCGTTATGAGGTCAGGTATACAGAGTGATATATGGAGTGACTTAATGAAGAAGAGACTAATGCTTAACTGACGTTAAGAAAAGCAACATACAGTTGTGAACAACTTTAAAGGTCTTTGTCCAAATAATCTTTTCTCCCTCCTTTTATTCATTCAGAAGTAAGATGTCAACAGAAATGAGAAATAATGACCCTTGATGCCTCAGATTCTACATTTTTAAAATAGAATACATTATCTACCAAATTTCTTCTTTCTGTTAATGGTTCAATGTTTTTGCTAGTGACTCAGGCTGTAAGCTTGGAGTCACTTTGGAGTTGTCTCTTTTTCTGTCATTATTTATGCAATTGAAATTCAGTTTACCATAAATGCTTGCCTTATATTAAAGAAAATTTAATTATTGTTGTTATTGGTTGAAGTGTGTCCTTCAAATCATATGTTGACATCACAACTCAGAATGTGAGTTGTTTTAAAATAGAGTCATTTCAGATCAATGTAGTTAAGTCAAGATGAGGTCATACTTGAGTATCATGGGCTCCTAACCAATATGACTAAAGTTCTCATATTAAAAAGGAGAGACAGACACACAGGGAGAATGTTGTATGACATCATAGGGAGAGATTTGAGTGATTTATCCACAAGTCAAGGAATGCTAAGGATTGATGACCACTACCACAAGCTAGTCAAAGAGGTCTCCCTTAGAGACCTGAGAGAGGACATGGTCTTATCAACACCTTGGCATTCAACTTCTGACCTTCAGAACCATGAAATAATAAATTTATGTTGCTAAAGCCACCCAGTTTGATACTTTGTTATAGCAGTCCTAGGAAACTAATAGATTTCTTATTTATTAATAACTGAATATTTTTGAGCCAACGTAGTATTCTATATATTCTACTAAAAGTTATCTACCTGATTGGACTATAATTGTGATTAGGTCCATTTCTCTATTTCTTTTTAATCAGTTTTTGGTGCATGTATCTTGAAAATGCCATTAGATACATACATGTTAAGACTGTTAAGTCTTGATAAACTTACACTATTACTGTTACGAAGTGATCCCCTATATCCCTTGTAATGTTATTGTCTCTAGAATCAATTAACCATTCTAGTTTTTGTTTGATTAATGTTAACATGGTAAATATATTTTCCATTGTTATAGCCTATTTTTGTCTGTACACAGAGACAACATATAGAGGTGTCTTGCATTTTGTTTTATTCAGTCTGATAGTCCCTTCTTTTAATTGAGGTGTTTATACTATTTAAATTATTAAGATAGTTTATTTTATATAAACCACCTTGCTATTTTTTTCTGTTCGTCCCATCTATTCTTTGTATAACTATTAGCTCTTTTTCCTGTGTCTTTGACATTTACTGAGTGTACAGTAAGTTTACCCTTGAACAACAAAGGTTTGAAATAGATAAGTCTCTCCAATATACACACATTTAAAAAAATAAATACACTGAACTTTTTTTTTGAAATTTAGGGTAGTTAGAAAAAAACTTTTAAAGGAATCACACCATCTAAAAATGTCAAAAAAAGAGAAAATGCTAGGAATGTCATAAATGTATGAAATGTATGTAAATATTAGTCTATTTTATCATTTAATACCATAAGATATACACAAGTTTATTATAAAATCAAAAATGTATTAAAACACACAAACACTGCTAGACTGCATATGGTGCTGTTTGCTGTTGAAAAAAATGTAAACAAATATAAAGATACAGCATTAAATTGTAATTGTATAAAATTAACTGCAGTGGGGACTGAACTACTGTAATATTTTTGTTGCCATCTTATGTTGCTATTGCAGTGAGCTAAAGTGTTGTGTGTCCATATAAAAACCACTTGATGCTAAGCATCTTCGAGAGAGTAGTTTATGCCTCCAATAAGTTAAATATTTCTGTATAAATTAATCTCTCAATCATGCATATTTTTCATTGTATTTAGTGCAATACTATAAGCATTGAATAACACCATGACAAATGCCACTAGTGATGAGGCAAATGCTCCCCCAAAGCAGAAAAAAAAGTAATGACATTACAACGTGCCATAGATTGAGGTATGCAGTTGAGGTTGCCCACAATTTCAAGACAAATGAATCAAGGGTAAGAACCACTATGATAAAAGAAAAAATAAATATATATTTGTGAAGCTGTTACTGCAGCTATGACAGCAGGCCCAATAGTCTTGCACTTTCTGTGAAATATCTTTTAAACTCCTATGGAAAATGAAGCTTTTATATGGGTGTAGAATTGCTATATGAAAAGTATACCTACACACTCTAAAATAATTTGAGAAAAAGGGAAATTATTACATGACAACTGAAAACAAAAGAAGAGTGAAGGATGTATAGATAGAAAATTTAATGCTAGAAAAAGATGGTTTGATAATTTATGAACAAAATTTTGGTTTAAAAATATCAAGATAACAGAAGTAGCTTCTGTCTATGAAGAGGTAACAGACAAGTATCTAGACCCACTGAGAAAAAAAATAATGAAAATAAGGAATATCTGCCTGAACAAGTTTTAACACAAACAGAAATGCTTTATTTGGGGAGGGAGGGAATGACACAAAGGACATTTATTAGTAAAAAAGAAAAAACAAGTACCAGGATTTTAGGCAGAAAGCAATAGGCTAACTCAATGGTTTTAGTAAATACAGTCAGGTTTATGATCAGGAATTCTTATCTATAAAGCGGCTAATCCCAAACCTTAAAGGGGGGGGGGGAACACACACAGTGTCAGTCTTTTAGAAGTATAACAAAACATCCTAAAAATGAGAACCCCTTATCTGACTTGGTTCCATCAATGCTTTTCCCTAAAGTCACATAGTACCTTGCTATTAAGAGATTGGTTTTTAAAATTCTTCTGATATTGGACAATGCCCTTGGTCACTCAGAACTCCATGAGTTAAACATCAAAGGCAGTAAAGTGATCTATCTGCTCCCAAACACAATGACTTTAATTCAGCCTTTAGATTAGAGAGCCATAAGGACCTTTAATTTCTCTATTAAAAGGATTGTTGACATTATGGAAGAGAATCTCGATAGAGTACCATAAACGTCTGGAAGGATAACACCACTGAAGATGCTATTGTTTTAGAGAAAAAGCCATGAGAGCCATCAAGCCTTAAACACTAAATCCCTGCTGGAGAAATCTATGTCCAGATGTTGTATTTGACTTCACAATATTTAAAACAAAGCCAATCAAGGGAGTCATGAAAGAGAATGTGGATACAGTAAAAAGGTGGAAGATAAAGGGTTTTAAGGTATAGATCTTGGAAAAATTCAAAAACAAGTAGACATTACACTAGATGAATTAACAAAAAAAACCCTTTGAAGGAGATGAGTGCTTCGAAAGTAATTCCAGATGATGAGGAGGAAGAAGTGGAAGAAGTAGTAACAGAAAACAAATTGACATTAAACAATCTGACAAAATGACTCCAATTATTCAAGATTGCTTCTGACTTTGTTTATGACATAGACCCTTCTATGATATGGGTATTGAAACTAATGGCAATGGCTGAAAAAGGACTGATACTATATAGACACGTTTTTAGAAAAAAAAAAAAAGACAGGAATTACAATGAATTTTCATAAAGTTACACTAAGTGTGCCTACCTCTCCTGACTTTTCCTCCATTTTCTCCACTTCTTATGCTTCTGCTAGCCTTGAGACAGCAAGATGAAGCTTTCCTCCTCTTCTTTTCTTCAGTCTATTCAAGGGAAGATGGTGACGATAAAGACCCTCATGATCATCTACTTCCACTTAATGAAGAATAAGCCTATTTTTTTCTTTCTTGTGATTATCTTAATAACGTTATCTTTTCTCTGGCTTACTTTATTGTAAGAATATAGTACTATAAATTATGTCCTAATCAATTGCTTATATTATCAGCAAGGCTTCTGGTAAAAAGTAGCATTGTTCAAAAGTCAACTGCATTTTATTATTGTATTTTGTTTTTCTCTTTGAATTTTAGCAATAATTGTTTAATATTATTTTCCTGTCTTTGTATTTTATTATACATGTATAACATTGCAAACTACATTAGACTGATATTATATCAGTTGGTGTTTAATATAAAAATTTATAACTATAAATATCTATTTCACTTTTCCCCATGTTCAGCTACTGTTGTCATACATTTTACTCCTATGTGTGTTTTAAACCAAGGATGGTATACTGTAGCCTGTGGACCAAATCTAACCCACAGCATGCTTTTTATAGCCTCAGAGCAATAACAAAAAAGTGATTATTTTCCTTTTAAAATGTTATAAATCCAAAAGATAATAATAATATTTTAAAGCAAATGTGTTCCGCAAAGACTAAAACTTTTATTCTTTTTTAAAAAATCCCTGCAGCATATTGTCATAAATTTTACTTTGAACAATTAGTTAACTTTTAAATAAATTGAATTGTTTTGCATAACCAAGTAGTCAATGTTTCCAATTTTCTTCATTCTTATGAATAGATTCAGATTTGTACTTAGTATTATTTTCCTTCTTCCTGAAGAATTTTCTTCATTATTTCTTGCAGTGCATGTGTGCTCCTGATGAACATTTTCAATTTTTTCAGTTTTTGCATTTCACAAAATGTCTGTATTTCTCTCACATTTTTGAAAGTATTTTTCCTGGGAATAAAACTTTAGATTAATAATATTTTTTGTTTCTCTTTCTTTCTGTACTATAAAGAGTTTCATTTTCTGGCTAACATTATTTCCAAAGAAAAGTCTGCCATCATACTGCCATCATACTTACATTTGCTCATTAGCTCATAACAAATGTATTCCTCTATTGGTTTTTATATTCTTTCTTTAAAACAGATTTTCAACAATTTGATGGTAATTTAGTGAAGGTTTCATCTTGTTTCATGTAATTATTAGTGTTTGATTTGCGTATTTATAATTACCTTTAATTTTGGACAATTCGGGGGCGTTATTTCTTGAAACATTTCTCTGCCCTTGACTTTCTTTTAGTAAACCTAATTACACATATATTAGGTTACTATTATACATATTTCTCACGTTTGTTTAGTACTTATGTTTTTTTCGAGTCAATTTTTTTCTGTCTTTCATATGGGATGATTTATATTACCTTGATCTGTAATCTTTTCTGGGGCAATAAATAACATGTTATTCTATCCAATTTGTTTTTTCTTTCATTTTAGTCATTGTTTTCCACCTTTGGAAGTTTTATTCAGGTTTTATTTATATCTTCTATGTCTCTATTTTAGTTTTATTTTTAGATTGGAAATATAGTTTATTTAGAAAGTAAATTAGAGACAGAGAGAGAGAGAGCAGAGAGAGAGATTCATCTTCCCAAAGTAGGTGAAGGGGCCAAGGCTAGGAAACATGATGGCCTTAGCTCAAAGAGCCACATGGACACACCAGAGGTTAACAAAACAATGGCCAAGCATTTGTTTGTTTGTTTGTTTTTGTTTTGTTTTTGAGTTGAACTCTCACTCCATCACCTAGACTGGAGTGCAGTTGCACGTTCACAGCCACCCCAATGACAACCTGCTGGGCTCCAGTTATCCTTCCACCTCAGAGCCTCCAAGTAGCTGGAATTACAGGTACATGCTACTACACCTGGATAATTTTTGATTTATTGTAGAGATTAGGTCTTGCCAAGTTGATCTTGAACCCGTGGCTGGTCTTGAACCCGCGGGCTCAGGCAATCCACTTGCTTCAGCCTCCCAACATGCTGTGATTACAGGTTGAACCAACAAGTTCGGCCTATGTCTTTATTTTAAATACTCATTTATTTCTCTAGCTTTGGAAACACATGGCATATATTTGTGT
This sequence comes from Carlito syrichta, assembly GCF_000164805.1. NCBI lineage: Eukaryota > Metazoa > Chordata > Mammalia > Primates > Tarsiidae > Carlito > Carlito syrichta. The sequence goes on along the minus strand of NW_007245861.1, from coordinate 354,278 downwards.
TATTTTAATAGCTTTTTTGTACTTATTGCAACAGATTTGTCATTTGTGTCACTTTTGATTGATTGAATCCTCATTATAGGTTATATGTTCTGCCTTTTTTTCTTCTTTTTCATGGTCAATTTTGATTTTATCACAAACATTGAAAAATTGACCTGTTTGCTGGATATGTTTGTATTTATACAAACATTTTCCTGTATTCACACTGAAATTACTTGTTTTTTTCTGAGATGTGTTTAATTACTTAGAAACAGTTTAATACTTTTGTAATTTGTTTTTATTTTTATTTTTAGGTAGGACAAGAGTAATATTTGCTCTGTGTCCAATTTTCATCTACTGTTGAGGTAAGATTTTTTAAGTAAGATATATAGTGCCCTGTAAATTATAAAGGTTGACCCTCTGCCTGATAGAAACAGAGGATGTTACCAAACCTATGAGAACTTCAGATGCTGTTTCCTCTCATCTTATTGGGTGAATTTTCCCTCCCCACTCCCCAGTCTTGTGTAGTTTCCTCATACCTATGAGTTGATCATTACTCAGATAATTCCTCAAGGGGTTTCCTCCAAAGATCTCTAGAAGTATCCCCATTATCACCTCTCCTCTGAAGCTTGCTAATTGTAGTTTCTGTGACTTCTCTATAGACTCCCAGCTTGATCTTTTTGTCAGGGAGACTCTGGCGGCATCTGGTGTTCTCCTTTCTGTAACACAACCTGAAAACAATAAGATGGGACAAATGACGAAGTTCACCTTATTTGTTTTTCATATCTCAGGTACCATTGTCCTTCATCACCTGTTCTAATATCTTAAGTGCTACTGTTTTTATTTATTTCTTCTATTCTCAATTGTTTCCATCAGAAGTATAAGTTCAGTGTCAATTGCTTCATTTTGAATAATCATAAAATTCCCATATCCATTATGAGCTCAATGTATTAGTATGGCCAGGAAAAATGTTACTTTATTTGCAAACCATTGTAAAAGTATATTATACTCCATTCCATTAAAAATGTATTACTACTTCAAAATATCTAGCTGAGTACGAATCAGTACACAGATCTCATGAAAATATTAAAAGCTGATGAAATTAAGGGTGAATTTAAGCACAATGCACATGAGAATAACTATGATAACTATATACTAGACAAGAAACAAATAACAGGACTGAACAAAACTAATGACTTATGAATCTAAAATTGCTAGTCACTAAAAATATGGAGTGCAGAACTGAGATACATTTTTTTTAAATTCTGAAATAGAAAGCGCTGTGGTTTCTCATGCATTTAACTATATAATAATATAGTATTATAAAATTAAAAATATATTTTATTGGCTAAGAAGTCCAGCTCTACATGACTACCATTTGGCATAAATGGTCAAAAAACTTACTGACTTCTTTCTCCAAAGTGACTTAAAACTAAGAATACATAATCAATTTTAAACAGCTAACAACTGAGTTTTATAAAAGATAGATGCTATTATATAACATTATATAGTTTTGCTATAAAGGCAAGAGAAAATCTAATTCCATTTAGCATGCTTTTTTCTCATTTTGAAATTTATAAATATGAAGCACTTTACTTCAAGTCTTATTTATGTTTTGAATTTATTCGGTTTTTGTTTCTCCCTGTTGAAAATTTTGTTTAGCATTTTCCTTCTCTTCATAAATCTTTTTCCTAATCTAGACTTACCCAACAATATCCCTTCATAATGCCTTGGAATGTGGGGAGTGGGGGAGGAATAGTTAAAAGTTTAATGGTAACCTGAAAAAAGAGCCCCATTTATATCAACATTCAAATTTATTTCATTTTTACTAATATTCATTTCAAGCTGTCATTACATTATCTGATTACGGTTCTGAGCTCTGAGAAAATAAAACAAGCTGTCACATTAGGATCCCAAGGATTGCTGACTCTACAGAAATTTTTTATTATAAAATTCTACCCTAATAACTTTATCAGTCTTCCATATATGACTCACCTATAGTAGCAATACTATATTAATTGATTTTAAATAATTAAAATGTAATCCAAAAAGTTTTTTAATTCTGATAAAAGATTTTTATAGTATGAGGGAAACTAGTCAATATTGTCTTATTTTCATTTATCAACTTATTCATTAACTTATTCTATAATTATTTTTGAGTATCTACTTTCAGGAACATAGGAAGTGCTAGAAGTTTAAGAATGTCATGAACAGATAGTTTTGTTTTCTTTTGTTGTTAGTGAAAAAGGATCTCATTTTGTTGACCCAGCTGGAGTACAGTGGCTATTTACCAGCACAATCATAGCTCACTACAGCCTCAAACTACTGGGCTCAAGCAATCTTCCTGCCTCAGACTCCCAAACAGCTGGGACTACAAATGCATACCACCACATCTGATTTGAATTACATAAAATTATTTCTATTTGTTTTTATGGATATCCTTATTGAGTACAGAAATTAACTTCTTCAATTGCTTGAGAATGTTAATGGACTTCATCATCAGAGCTTTCAAGGCAAACAAATTCCTGAGGTATTTTATTGCAATTATTGGGCAACGTTACTTCAGTGTGATTTGAGAAACCTAAACTAACCAGAAACAATATGAATGCTTACATACAAAAATAGGAGAAGATTTTACTTAACATGAATTGAGAAACCTTAAATATATATAGCTTGAGCTGGGACTGGTACTTCCTAAAATATAAAATAAAGTAGCGCACATTTTGGGCCCTTAGTACCATTCAAACAAGTGTTGCCCAAGAGGCTTCAAGCATAGCTAATTCTAAATATACTCAGGTCCCCTGCGTTCTTATGTGAAATGGCACTTTTTTTCATGTAGTATTATCTCTTTTGTTTTTGTCTTAATATGTTTCTAACTTATTTTTATTAGCTAGCTCTGTTGTATTTATTATGTAATATAATGTAAGTGCAAAGATTTTATCATTTTATATACGGATTTCTGAGCAGTAACTCAAATAACACCTGAAGATTAGTTAGCATTCACTAAATAATTGTTGAATGAATGAGTAGATGAATAAAAGCTTTCAGAATTCTCTCGTCTTTATTCTTCCTTAATGTACATACCTTTAGAGCAAGAGAACCACACCAAGCCAAGACAGAATTGCAAGTGAAATGGGAGCATGATCAATTTCAATGACAATCACTGAAGCTTGGAAGACTTATCTTTATGTATTTGAGAATAACTGTAAGTCTCTAATAAATAAGGTGAAAGTAGTATAAACACATGTACTTATCCTTCTGAAAGAAAAATATTCTCATTAAAAACATTTTGCATCAATCTAAAGCCATCAGAATCAGCACTACTTTTAATGTGAATACTGCTATATTTACAAAAACTTTTACTTTATAAGTAGATGTACTCTAAAGACTCATGAATCTACTGGATCCAAGTATGAACCTTTTCCATGCTATAACCTACTAATCACTAAAATAGTCCATGAGTGTATATGGATAGCTAAAATATGTGTATATACTTGACCCATTTTTTGGTTTTTTTTGGAACAGCTCAGTACTCTGGAAATAGATATTTTAAAGAAAAGACAAATAGTAAGGTAAATCTCTATGTGGTAAAATTGCAATTGTACTTTCATTAGTAAATATAAAGCAGGGCAGAACATAAAGGAGTGAAAATCACCGGTGTATATTGATTACTATACTGACTTAACTGCCATAAGTTAGAAAATACTATACATTGTGGAAACTGTTCTCACATAGATAATCTCACACTTAAAAAATAGACTGCTAATATCTGCTATTAAGTATGTAACACCTAAGAAACAAGCCATTTTGTATATTTCATTTGTTTAGCTACCAAAGGGTAATATTTTGATACAATGAGATTGAAAACATAATAGTATATATTTTTGCCTTGTGCTGTGATTAGAAAATTAACTAATTTAAGCTATTTATTAACTACTTGAGCAGTAACCATCATTCAGTTGTAATTTTTTATATGATGGGAATATTTGAAAACATACTTTTTATAATTACTTTAAAATAGACTATGTTGTTTGCCTTATTCAATAACATCACTATTATGCAAAAGAAAGCACATTCAAATTAACTTATATGATTTTTAAACATCATTCGTCTTCATCGCATTATTTGCTGCATTATGCTAAAGTGAGTTCATTTTCCCTTTTTCACCCTGCAGAGACAGATTTATGAGGGTCTTCCTTATTTAAAGTAGGGAAATCACTTTCATGATGGATTTTCATGTCAGTTTCAAAATACTTTCTATTGTCAAAAGTTTTTAAACTTGTGTACACCTTAATTCCTTATCCAGAACATAAACAAACACTTTCAATTAAAGAATTAATACAGAATTACTGTGGGTAATTCAGATAATTAAATTCTACTACATTCCTCAAGTGTTAATCAATTAGTCATTTCACTGGCTGTAGGTCATAACATTTGGGGACTTCAATTAATTCAATTCCTATCGTTTCCAAAAGTCAAAATACACTTATTAATTTAATTCAATGAAATGTGTCACATCTATGTCTACTTTTAGTTTTTCCTTTTCAGTTTCACTCAAAAACTCCAACCCTGCCCTTTGGACATGCACGAAAGCCCACCTCTACATAATTCCTCTCCCCTTAACATGCGATTAAGCATGCTTCTAACCACTGGCATGCACTGTATACTAAATATTGTACCTATCAAGCTTTTACATGTTTTCATTTTGAAATTTCCATTTAAATGCAAATTCTGCCATTTAAATAGAGTCCTCGTGTTCTTTATTACACTATAATTACCAGTTCCCATCTTCCTGAGACCAATTGCTAGAAAGGCCATAGGTCATTTTACTAGCCCTCTAAAAGTGCAATTGAAATCAAGAAGTCATCATTGCTGGTGTTCCTGAGTGACACCCATTTGTTAGAAGAGGTCTGAGGAACTGATTCAAGCAGTGCCCTAAAACCTGTCCTGTCCTGTGATTTACAAGAACAAGAACAAACAAAGCCCACAGCTACCGTTTCTCCAGGACCATGTGAATTAAATAGTTTAGCTAGTATTTGGCACACACAAATAGCAATTGAAACGTTGCCCTCATTTTGAAAAGAGACACATGCCAAGTGACACAGCTAATTCCAATGTCAGGAGGACAAACAAGAAACACAAATGCATTAAGATAGTCTCCATTCTTACTAAACAAAATGCAATAAACCATTAGTTAAACTGAATAAAAATGTATTAAAACTGATCATTTCTATGGGACTGTTGATTAATATCATTTCCATTAGTATCAGTAAATTACGAGTTTTAAAGTCCTTGGGTTTTATGAATATGCATGAAATTAATACTAGTAATTTTATATTATAAAATTATGGATTATAAAATGCATGAGTATAACAATTTAAATATTTCATTTTTAATATTTAATAAAATTTTGAAACTATATATTTCACATGTAGACTTTGTGGTGTGTGTTTTGGGACAGGTGAACATAAAAAAGTGATGTTAGGAAAGTTGTTAGTGGCAACCAGAAATTATAAAATATTTTTAGGCAGCTTATTTTCAAAATGCTTAAGTCTTGAATCTCTGCTTTGAAAAGTTATGTACTACAGTGTAAAGAATGTGAATATTTGAGTCAGAAAAACATGGTTCAAACAAGATCACAATTACCAAATTGCTGCCCTTGAGCAACGTACTTAATCTCTGAAACTGAAAACTGAAAGAATAAAATATCTAAGAAGTGAGCACGTAGTAAGCAGGTGACAGACAGATGATAGATTGATAGATAGATAGATAGATAGATAGATAGATAGATAGATAGAAAGATAGAAAGATAGATAGCCAACTAGCTTTAGGTGGTAACATCATTTAACAGGGAACAGATAACTTCCATGCACTTAGTTACACACTCATTATGGATGTGCATTACTATTTGACTATAGGAGAAAAAAGCACAGCTTAGCTTACAACTTTTTGATGCCTAAGTCTCAATAATGAGATTTACTTTTATTAGTAGTATATACATTCATTAATAAATAGATACTATTATTAATCAATAAATTAATAATTCATAATTATAGTATTATTAATAAATGCATATATTTTGGAGTAAGGGAGTCTCACCTTCACCCAGACTAGAATGCAGTGGCATGATCACGGCTCACCACAGTCTTGACCTCCTGGTCTTAGGCAATCTTTCCACCGCAGCCTCGCAATGCTGCCACCATGTCTGGCTAACTTTTTTTACCTTTTGTAGAGACAAAATCTTGCTTTGGTGCCCAAGCTTGTATCAAACTCCAGGGCTCAAGCAATCCTCCAGTCTTGGCTACCCAGACTGCTGGGATTACAGATGTGAGTCACCAAACCAGCTTAATAATAAGGCATGTTTAGCCTAGTTCATTGGGTTACAAATCTCTGGACCCTGAGTCAATAAAGTTACGGCGGTACTGAAGAACCCAAACACAATCATTTAAATATAGGGTAGGTTCAATCTCAAACTTGCCATCTTTGACAATATCCCTCTTAAGTTGTTAAATCACCAACTAGAAATGTATTCTTTGTTCTATTGTTTGTCCTCACTGACTCTTTGTTATTTTGTCTCTAAAATAGAGGTAAATTAGGCTTCATTCTCCAAATGAAATTTTAATATTATATTTTACTTGGTAAAATTATTAAGATAGCTTAAATGTTACTGGAAAAAATTCTGATTTTGCTAGTCACTGTCTATGCTTAACTTTGTAAAGTATATCACGTCAAAGTTGTTTTTTTTTTCTATCAACAATATTATTTATTCTTAATTGTCATCTGGAATTATTTTCCATCAGTATTGAGATAATTGTTTCCAAAATGTTCTCATGATTACTTCAGTCTTTACTTTTCATTCAGTCAACTTATTAAAATGTAGAATACAATTATAAAAATATAAATGTATTATGAAACTGAAGCATTTTTCAGCATATGATATAGCTATTTAGTAATTGACATACTTTTTGTAAAAACATCATTTAAAAATTTATTTGTTTTTAACCCAGAACAAGGATCACATAACCAGACTCTACATTTTTAACCATCTGATTATATTTACAACTGATAAAACTGCAACTTTCAGAGCACTCAGGGAACTTTTTGGCAAAACAGAACATAAAGTTTGGATTAATAAAAAGTACAATTCCTATTGAATAATTTAAATTCCATTTAAAATATTGTTTACAATTATTGAGTTCTATAGGTTTCAGTTTGGCTTCCCAAAGTGTTCATTACATTTTCTCCTATGATTATGTTTTGAAAGAATGTTTACTTCCCACATTCATTTCTAAAGATTAACAACACAGCTCAAGCACATGTTTCTATGCAGAAAATATATAAATATTCTTTGAATCATATACTCTGAATTTATCTTTATCCGTATTCTATTTCTTAGACAACAATATTTGAACTCCATAAATTGTTTCGGAATATCAACAGAACTCAATTGCTTTTGTCAAGATATTAATGGTATCAGTAATTGAATCTTTCTCCCCTTTCAATTCCTGGTGCTGGCTACATTGTGATATCCCTAGTTTCTGGCAGTTCACCAGATTATTATTTAACTTATTTAAACTTCAAAAATTGGAAAATTCATTCAGTCATTCTTCACTCAACCATCTACCTTGAGTGCCCACTCTATGCCAAACTCTAATCAGGCACTGAGAATAGACATGTAAACAAGTCAGATAATTCTCTGCCCTCATAACTTCTTAAATTTAGTGAAGGAAGACATAAAAACTAATATACATCTATATCCAAATAAATATATTGCATGATGTCAGTTACAAGTGCTAGGAGCAAAAGTAAGAAAGACAGATAAAACAGTGGCATGAGTGAGGGAGAAGAATACATTAAAGACGGGGTTCAGACATGTCTTTTACTAAAATATGATATCTGAGAAGAAACCTGAATAAGGCAAATGAGGATCTTTGCCAATATGTGGGAGACAGGTTGCCCCTGGTACAGAAAATGGCAAGAGAAAAAAAGCCCTGACTGGGAACTGTTTGTTATGCTAAAATAGCAAAAATACTGGCTGATTGGAGAATGTTGAGCAAAGGGGAAAAGGGAAGACTGATTCTAAATGAGGCGGAGGGAAGGTTTTGTGGGGGGGAGGTTCTTAAGGGCACATCTGGTAGGACCTTTGAAATTCAAAGTAAGGACTTGGAATTTTGGTTTATGAGATGGGAATTGTTTTGTTCCCCCCCCCAAAAAAAAATTCTTGTGCTACTACTTGGAGAATTTACTCTCACTGGAAGAGTGAAAGAATTTTACCATTGCATGCTGTTGTGGTTCTGGAGAGATGATGGTTACATGGATGAGGATGGTAGCACTAGAGTAGTAATAGAAGGCTAATTCACTACATGTATATTTAGAGTGAGAGCTTATAAACTGTGTTAGTCCTTTTGCTTCTTAGAATAAGACCCTGATCCTTGACTTCTCTATTTCTCTCACTCCCCACATACTATCCATCAGCAAGCTATGTTGGTTCAACCTTCAAAATAGAAACAGAATTCAATCATCTCACTTGCTGCATTAGTACCCATTTGTTCAAGACCACTTTGTCTCTAGCCTGGATGAATGCCTTCTAACTGGTCATCTCATTCTACCCTCCTCACATGTCATCTATTGCAATACAGTAACAAGAAATATACTGTTAAAGTGTAGAAAAGCCCATTATATTTTTTTGCTCAAACCTCTGAAGTGACTTTAATATGGCTTATTGTTACATCTTTAGTTCAGTTATTTCCTACACTCTCCCAACTGACTCTCTTCCAGTGACACTAACCCCCTTCCTGTCCTAGGAACATACAGCACAGATCTCTACCCCAAGCACTTTTTGCTTTCTCTATTCTCTGCCTAGAATGCTCTTCCCCCAGTTGACCTTCTGTTTTACTCTTCCACCTACTTCATACCTTTATTTAGTGTCACCATCTCCGGTTTTCTCTAATTCACTGCTTATAACTACAACCTCTGAAGTTAAACTTTCATTTCAACATTTCCCTTTTATTTTATCTTGTTTCATAACTCCTACAAAATCTATGCATCATATTTGTTTGATGCTTTATTGTATGTTCATGCCCATGTGTACAATTTTTGTTGCTCAGGAAAATTATTTAGCTCCCCATCCAGTGGGGACATGGGAGGATAACACTTGGTCCTTTTATGTTTGGATGGGATCGTGTGACTAGTTCTAGAAGACTAGATGTTGAACAATGGAAATAAAAATATGTGTAATTTATGTTCTGGAATATTTGATTTCTGACACGAGGGCCTTCATACTCACTTTTCTTCTCCCTCTGTGACTGGTAGGAATAACAGTGTCTGCACCATTGGCCTTGGCCACAGAATGAAAACATACAGAGTAGAGACACCAGTCAACCTACAATAGAGACTCAACTAGCATAATAAATAAATCTTTATTGTTTTAAGATTCTAAGATTTTGAGGTTATTTAATAGGGTACCATTTATGTAGTTCTACATGAGCAGGTATTTTTATCTGTTTTTCTTATTGCTGTGTCAGAATATCTTTGACATAGTAACTTGTCAAAAAATTACTGAATAAATGAATTAGACACTTAGTGACTAGTATTTAATAGATTAAAATTATTTATCTGTTGTAGTCAAGAATAGTCCCTCACTGAACCCTACTGCCATTGAACTTCTTAGTTTTTATTTAAAAATTACTTTGGAACGTATATATTCGATTACAATGCTGAATCACATTTGTGAGTTGGAATGTTTATTGGCCTTGAATGACTGTTAGAGAAGCAAAGCCTTTCTTAGAACTTTATTTGTATGTTTGTACAATCAATCATGGTGAATACTGATGGGAAGGAGGCCTGGAGAAAATGAAATGAAATGAGAAATTAGGATATTTGCCAAGTGCCTAGATAATTGTGTTGGGTCATTAATAAGAAATAATATTTTGCTCAACACCATAATTTTTTTTGTAGAAAAGACAGTCTTATAGAATAGAAATTCATTCTGAATCAAGAGAGAAGAGAGAAATGTATGACCTGCAGACAGCAAAAACCCCAACTAGGAGTGTAATGGTGCAAACAGTTATACAGGATTAATCATAATACTACTCTAGGATAATTTTGAAAAAATATTAAAAATAATGAACTGTAAATGTCCTAGTTTGTATTAAAAATCAAGTATAGTTTATGATCTAGCATGCCTTTGTAAATGGTTCTGAATAGCCTACTCTGTGGGAACAGGCACAACTTGAAACAGTTGGACATTATGAGAGAGCCAAAGTTGCTGTTAGAGACCAGTGAAAGAAAATAGGGAATTACTCAATTGCTTATGTCAAGTTATTAGTGGATTCAACAATTTTCTCATTGTCTTCTTTATGTTGAGTGTTTCTTAAGTTGCTTTAGTCTTTGACATTTCATCAGATTTTAAGCAGCTGCAAAGAATGACCCTTATCAAATGATGAGAGAAACCATTGCTAATAATGTTCCTCTGCTAATAAGTTTTCTCTGCTACACAGATAAAATGGTTGACTCTAGAAACATCACATAGCTTTCCCTTTCAAGTGTGTGTTTCCCTGGTAGGAGCAGATGACCTCACTCATCTAACTTCATAGCTAGTGTGAGAATAACAGAGTTTTTCCAAGTAAAATGATACTTTCAAATATCCAGAAACTGTGAGTGTTGATACAGGTTGTATTTAAGGTCCAATATTGGAATTCATCACTTAAGTTTTTAAAAATATATATTAGTCTGAAAAGTAAGCATCACACAATTCTGATCTTAACTATATGAAGTTTACCATACTTAATGCAACATATACAAACACAGATACACATGCTTTTTTTAAGACCAGGAATTAGCTTTCCTAAGTCATTTGGTTTTTCCATATAACTATATTTGATCCATAGTTCATTCTTATAAAATATTTCCATGAGTAATAAGCAAGACTATTAAAAACATATGTATGTAATAGCTATAACAGTGACGCTGGATTAAACAAAACTAACTAATACACAGTTTGTCCAAATTTCTCTAATTTAAAAAGATTCTGTTATGATATAGAGTATAGGAAATCACAGTTGTGGTATAGGCACAAAACTTAAATGCACAATATTATTTATATAGATTCAGCCTAATATTAGATTTGCAATTTGATAAAAACATAGACACATACAAAGTCAAGCTTCACTCTGATCTCTCTAACACTTATGTTTGAATTTTGCTAGATGGCAGTGGCAGGAACCAAATACAACTCAGATATACTTGCATTGACTTTCTACAACATCATTAACTACCTTTCAGAATAATCGGTGGGAGACAGAGAGACTGTTACTGGGACTCTTTTGTCAAGTTAATTGTAAATGCTAAATAATTAATTTGATTTTAGCTTATTACTCATTGAGTCAGAATATCAATGCTCACTATTAAACAATGGGACTATGGGGAATTTAGGCAAGGTAAATATTTCCAGTGGTTAAAATGAAAAGTTCCTGTCTGTCCTCTATTTTAGGTTCAGTAATTTGAACCCTGGTATCAATTAAACTATGAATTTTCATTTTATCAGGTTTTAAAGTTATTCAGAATCTATGTTGCCAAGCCAGTCAGTGTCTTCTTCTCTTTTTGTTACATACATTTCTTTCTTTCATTTTGGATTTCCTATTAAGTTACATTATGAATGTGTTTTCAACTTTTTGGTCTTCTCCTTCTGCATCTAGGTTTTCTGTTTGTTTGTTTGTTTGTCTTATATTTTCTGTTTATTGATTTTCCATGTACGTTTCAAAGATCCTTACTACTTTGCTCATTTGTATGCGTTTCTTCCTCCAGAGGGTCTCAAGTCAGTATAATACTGACAAGGTTGGGTATCTACCTCACAGCTGTCGTTGTTTATTGAACTTAAGGGTCCTGGACCTGAGGTAGATTTGTTGAGCCATGTGTTCTGTGGATATTTTTTCATGTGATTCTGAATATTTGAATTCTTGTTTGACTGAGGCATAAACATTAGCAATAGCGGAGGCATTTTGTAGGATTCTAACTAGCCATCTGCTTTTTACACTGTGACTTCAACACTACAAGTGGTAATTCAATTTTTACAAGAGCAACCAACCACCCAATAGGCCTGTGTATTATATTGCTGGGTACTAATTTGTTGTTGTTGTTGTTTTCTCTATGCACTCTATAGAATTATTGAGACATTACCAGTGGCCATAAGGTCAGAGGCTTTAAAAAAAAAAAAAAAGCTACTGTGATTAATGTATTTTACATCTTATGCTAGAATCAAAACATATAATTCAATTTAAGATATACAAATAGGTTTGAATCAAGGCCCAGAATCAAAGTTATTTTATAAAAACCCTACTCTCATTCTCCTGTTCCTATTTACCAGTTACTGAAACTTTTGACTTAGGCAAGTTAAATCTATAACAGAGGCTCAATAAGATACAGCCAGTACATCACAGAAGAAAATAGTTGAAAATGAAAACTTGTCAGTCAGCAGCAGAGCTAGTTATAATCCAAGAGAAGCCCTGTAGTGGGAGGCATTAGCCATACATACTGTTCTAGGGCTCATGGGGCCTATTATTGTGGTCTCAGCAATATTGTGAGTGAGTTTTACCCTAAATGTGGTTTAGATTATAAGACTGATACACTTCTACCAAAAACATATAAAATGGTTGATAACTCACACCATGAAACTTTTGAGGGAGATCAGGGCTGACTCCAAAATGTTCTGAAAATGGCTTGAGAGAGCTAGGGAAGGAGAATGGCACACTTTTTTGGTGTTTAGGACATGGTGTTAGAGTAAGGGTGTCTGCTCTGGCTCATACTGACATGGATTAAATTTCCCACTGATACCAAAGTAGGGAAAACTGGAATTTCTCATCAGCTTGTCAGATTTAGGGCAGGAAGCAAAAAGTAATGGTTGTGTTTAAAGTCTGTTAGTAGTCAAAAATAAAATTTGAAGTGAGTTTCTTCTTATACTCAGCCAAATCAACTTCCCTTTGTATTTTCTTTTCCATCTCAGATCCCACATAGATATTAGAAACACAGTTAGCACAACAAAATATGTTATATTTTAAGGCAAGTTAATTTTCAGCATCCCTAAGGGGAGGGATTATCACTATAGTTCTCAGCTGAACTACATGATATAACTGATCCCTAAAATCTCTTTTGTCCATTAAGACCAAAAAAACTTAGCACAAGAAAAAAAAAATACCCCAGATAGTTGAAAAGACAAATATTGTATTATAGAAGCTAGGTCTTAACAAAATCGTTGAATACATTCTAAGAATGTGTTAAGTTTAGTAAAATAATAATAATAATAATAATAATAACTTCTAGTAATACAGAAATAATCCAACAAAGAAGCTGCAACCTAAGAGCTATTACTGAAGCTGCACCAGAAATAACTACATATTGTATTTCTCAAAGAAAAGGGTTGTTTTCTTTTTTTCTAAAAGTCTTTCTTATTGTAGCATATGCTAATTACTAGGTGCTGACTCACTTTATGGGTATAAATTAGATTGTGCTGGAGAGTCATGTAAAGCTTATTTTTTTTCTATGTCAGCATAAAAGCTTCTAATTTTAATATTATTTTTATTTTTCAAAAATGATTCCTAATAAATTAAATAATAACCTAAGTATTAAGAAGATAGCATATTGGAACACAGTTTGTGCTATTGTTTATAGAAATATGGAGTTAGGAAATAATTTTTCATTTATTTATTTTTTTATTTTTTGAGTTGGAGTCTCACTCTGTCGCCCAGACTGGAGTGCAGTGGCTGCTCCCAGCCACGGCAGCCTCGACCTGCTGGGCTCCAGCGATCCTTCTGCCTCAGCCTTCCAAGTAGCTGGAACTACAGGCACGCACTACCATGCCCGGCTACAGTTTTTTTTTTTTTTTTGATTTATTGTAGAGACGAAGTCTCGCCAAGTTACCCAGGCATGTCTCGAACCTGCTGGCTCAGGCAATTCACTCATCTCAGCCTCCCAAAGCACGGGATTACAGGTTGAGCCACCAAGCCCGGCTAATTTTTCATTTTTTTAATCATGACTTCTGGGAAGATGGCAGAAGAGCCAGCTGGATTATGCAAGTCCCATTGTGAATGAGTGAATGTTTGGAAAATTTTGCATATATGTCTGTAAGTGCATGTGAGTGGTTGACTGAGTGGGGACTTGAGAGCAAGTGGCCAGGGCTCTCCTGATGAAGTAGCTCGTGCCACATTGCTCTGCTTGGACCCTAGTACTTCTCAGGTACAGAAGTTAAGTACCATTTTTAAAATATCAGCAAAGCTTTTTCTGAAAAGAAGCTGTCAAAAGTGACTGCTGACTCCAGGCTCTGCCACTATAGCGCCTGGCCGGACACTGGCAACCAGAGCAGCAGAGGGAGCACAACAAGGGAACCAGAGGCAGAGTACCACTGGAGAAGATGAAACAGACACCCTGCCACCATCTTGAAAATTTGCAGGAAAGTGCTCCTGCTTGCTTACCACAGAGTGACAGACCAGATCTCTGTGACCAGTGGATCGACTGCTCTAGGGTTGATCATGACTGAGAGGAAATATCCCCAAAGCACAAACTGTGAAGGGACAAGATGAGTGCTGAGTCTCAGATGCCCCATTCCCTACCCTGATTCAACAGTCAGACAGAGAATGTGACCAGAAAAAGATGAGCGAGACCCCCGAAGGGGCCAGTGGCGAGTCTGGGGCTGACCCAACCACTTCCTCTACAACAATCCTCTGAACATCAGACCCACATAGCTGGGTAATGACTGAGAGGGATGAACTGAGGTAGAGCCTGGACATCAGCCACAATAGGAGGACTCTACTCCAGGATAGGCCTGGCTGGGACACCCCCTGCCAGTATCTGGGGAGGAGACAATCTGCATGCACTAGAAGGGATTCCCCTGAAAATATGAGAGTTCAAGGGAAGGACTGAAGCTCCACCGACCTCCACTGCCTCCTCCTCTTTCTGATATAGATTTTTCAGGTCAGTCTGGGTTTCAAGAGTGTCAGCTCAACAGGTCAATTGGCTGGTAAGCCTAGCCTCAGAAGTGTTAGCTCTGGTGGGCTGGCAAGTCAAGCCTGAGAGTGTTGCAGATTCAGTGGCCTGGCAAACCTAGCCCCCAGAGTGTTGGCTCTAGTGGGTTGGCAAACCAAACCCTGAGAGTGCTACAGTCCTCAGAAGTGTCTCAGTTTCAGAGTCTTGCCTTCTTCTGGCAGCTCTCCCAGTTCATCTGGCTCCATTGGCTGGCAAGTCAGTCTCTGGGGTGCATGGCTTTTCAGGTCAAGATTCTTGTCTTGTGCCCAGGAAGAATGAGGGACACGAACAGTTGGAAAGTGAGAGAAAGCAAGATTTATTGAGAGGACAGAAAATCTCCCACAGTAGGAGGGGATCTGAAGGGGTTGCCAGTCTGGGATCAAAACCTGGTGCTTACATAGCTCTAAGGCTGAGCCAATTGGTTGGTACTTAGCAGTGAGCTGATTGGTCATTTTTCTATCTCAGCACTGCGTACTTAAGCTCCAGCTTGAGAGGTTCCCAGGGAGCTTGTTTACCAAAGTCAGTGTATCAGCCTGAGGGACCACTGAAAATTTGCAGCATTGTTACCAGAGGACCCACCCTGTCTGTCTGCCTGGCCTTTCTCTAGCTATCTCCTGCCTCACTTTCATGGGTGGAACACGGGGAGATTGTGAATGAGGCTGTAGCTCTGCAGGAGACAGTAGAGGGGCTTACTTGTGAGCAGCTGAAAGGAACAATTACAGAACCTGCCACAAGAGGGCAGGATGTTTTGTGGTTTATGGTTTGTTTGTTTGTTGTTGCTTTTAATTTTTTTTTTCTTTTTCCTTTGTGCATTAATGTGTATGTGAGGATTCAGCCTGGATTCTGTGCCATCTTTTTTTTTTCCTTCTTTATTTTTCTTTCTTTCTTCTTTTGGTTTTGTTTATGTGTGTACATGAATGATTGAGTGCTCATCTTTCTGAATTTTATTTGTTTTTGGTTCTTCTCTTTTTTTTAGCATGATGTGTGTGACTATATGGGCAAGGGTCCTATTTGAATTCCCTTTTTTGGGTCTTTTTTTTCCATTTTGTGTTAGGAGTATGTGTGTGGTTTAATTGTTTTTGACTTGGTTTCTGCTTTTGCTTTCTGTGTTTTGTTTTGTTTTTTTAATTTGTCCATCTTATTTCATTCTAGCTTTCTCTGTTCTCTTCATTGCTGTTACTCTATCTTGGTCACACACACACTGATTGCATCATCATATAGAGTGTTGATAGGGAATGGATCTCAGGGAATCATAACACACATACTGTTGCATTGTCATATAGAGTGTTGGTAGGGAGTGGATCTCAAGAAGCCATAACACAATCAGTGAACATTGTGATTTTCAAGTATTTTCTGAATCCTAGCTCCCTGTCCTCAACCTTATTCAACTCTCAAATCTACAAGAGACAGCAAAGCTTTCTACCCACAGCCCTGTTTCAAAATAGAACAAATTAAGAACCTTGATAAGGGAAGAATCAAGGACTGAGAAAACATCAGAAGTGAAAGCTTCTCCCACTGCTACTAAATAATGGAACTACAGAGAAAAGAAAGATATTGGTTATAAATGAGGAAAAATCAATGTATGAACACAGGTAATTCCAAGTGTAGCAAAGAGAAAACACCTGAAAAATCAAACCTCAGAGCCCCAATAATAGAAGTCACTAATGACTGGCCCCAGAATATAACAAGCATTAGGGAATGAATGGAAAGAGTGAATAAGACTCAAGAAAGACAAGATGCTGAAATAACTTGTAACAGATATTTGGCAATAAAAATTTTATCCAGGAAATAAATAACAAGATGACAAGCATGGAAAGTAGAATTAATCAAGCAAAAGGACCTTGGAACTCAAAGAACAAAACATGGAATTATCTTGACCTGTAAAAAACATAATAAGAAAACTCAGAGAGAAAGACCAAAGCATCCAAAAGATGTGCAATTATATCAAGAGGCTGAACCTATGCTTGATTGGTATCCTTGAAGAAGAAAGAAAAATGGAGAATACCTTGGAGCAAGTATTCCAGGAGGTTATCCAAGAAAACTTTCCCCATTTCACCAGAGATGTGACCATCCAAACACAAGAGATATAGAAAACTCCCCACAAGGCATCAAACCCCTAGACACATAATAATTTGCCAACACAAAGTAGGCGCAAAAGAAAAAGTCCTAAAGGCAACAAGAGAGAAAGATCAGACTACCTACTGGAAAAACCAGTCAGAATAACAGCAGAACCTTTGGCAGAAAAACTATAAGCTAGAAGGGACTGGAGTCCAATATTCAAAGTCCTCAAAGATTAAACAATTTCAACAAAGAATTTTCTACCCATTCAACCTTAGCTTCACCAGCGATGGAGAATTTTAATACTTACCAGACATCCACTCCCTAAGAGATTATGCAGCTTCCAGACCAGTTTTACAGGAGATGCTGAAAAAGGTACCAAACACAGAAGAAAGAAAAAAAAAAGAAAGACCACACACATCCCAAGAGAACAGGAGAACACAGAATCAACAAAGAGTATATTGTGACTGCAAACTTGAAAATATACACATACACCAACCCATAAGTTGATAGAAAACAAACAACCAGCTGGGTTCGGTGGCTCAGCCTGTAATCCCATGCCTTTGGGAGGCTGAGGTGAGTGGATTGCCTGAGCCCACGGGTTTGAGACCCACCTGGGCAGCGAAACCTCATCTCTACAATAAATTTAAAAAAACCCAGCTGGGCGTGGTAGTGCATGGCTGTAATTCCGGCTACTTGGAAGGCTGAGGCGGAAGGATCACCTGAGCCCAGCAGGTCGAAGCTGCAGTGGTTGGGAGCAGCCACAGCACTCCAGTCTGGGCAACAGAGTGAGACTCCAACTCAAAAAAAAAAAAGAAAACAAACAACCAAACAAAGAAAAAACTTTATGAGAACCTCGTGATGGGGATAAATAATCACATTTCAATAATCAGCCTGAATATGAATGGACTAAATTTACCACTGAAAAGACAGAGAATGGCAAACTGGATTTTAAAAAATGACCTAATAATTTGCTACATACAGGAAAATCATATCACCACAAGGGACACACACAAACTCAAAGTTAGAGGATGGAAAACAAATTTCCAGATAAATGAATCACAAAGGAAGACACAAGTCATGATCCTAACATCAGGCAAAACCTTTAAGCTAACAAAAATGTGAATAGATATGGAGGGACATGACATAATGATAAAAGGTTCACTTCATCAACAAGAAATATTGATCCTAAACATATATGCACTCAACACAGGAATACCAGCATTTATAAAGAAACTACTACAAGACTGACCACATTCTCAGCCATAAATCAAGCACCCTCTCAGAAAACAGTGGAATAAAAATAAATATCAGCACCAACAAAATTACCCCGAAACCCACAAAGACATGGATACCAAACAGCATAATATTGAACAATAACTGGAGTGACACAGAAATTAAAATAGAAAATAAAAGATTCCTGGAAACAAATGAAAATGAAGAAACATCTTATCAAAACCTCTATGATGCCATGAAATCTGTTTTAAAAGGGGAAATATACCTCTACAAACACACATCAAGAAAATGGAAAGATCACAAGTTAATAGCTTAACAAACCATCTAAGGGAGCTAGAAATAGAAGAAAACCAAGCCTCTAACTTCAGCAGAAGAATGCAGATAACCAAAGTAGAAACCCAGAAACGAGAAATAGAAGACCAAAATATCACAGAAAAAAAATCAATAAAATAAAAAACTGGTTCTTTGAAAGAATTAGCAAGATTGGTCCAGAAGGACCAAGAAAAAAAAAAAGAAAAAGTCAAAATAATCACAATCAGAATGCAAAAGATCAAATCACAACTGACTCCAAAGAAAGACAAAAGAATTGAGAAAAATGGAATTTTCCCCAAATCATTTTATAACGCTAACATCACACTGATACCTAGACTGGATAAAGATCCAACAAAAAAGAGAACTACAGTCCAATATCATTTATGACCAATAGATGCAAAAATCCTCAACAAGATTCTAGAAAATCAGTCCAAAACACAGCTCAAAATTTATCCACCATGGCCAACTAGGTTTCATTCTCAGGATGCAAGACTGGATCAACATCTGCATGACCATAAATGTAATTAAATACATCAACAGATATAAAAACAAGAACCTCATGATTATATCATTAGATACAGAAAAATTTTTTGTTAAAATCCAGCATCCCTTCTTAATAAAAACCTGTTGGGAGCCGGCCATGGAGGCCACTGAGCATTAGGGATCAGGGAGGGCCATGGACCCCGAGACCACTAGGATGCATTTGGGAGCTGTTGATCCCATTCCCTTCTCCCTTTTTCTATTTAGCACACTTTGCCAAAAGGAACTCTGGTGACCTAAGCTGAAGGCTCTATGACTGTGACAGGCATGGCTAACTCTAGAAACTCATTGTTCCTGTTTCCCATGAACTGTGGTTTCGGTTTAGGTATTAGATATAATTCAAACTCACATCACATTTGGGAGCCTTCAATACGGTACAAGCTTCTTTGTAAGATTTAAAAGTATATTTGTAGAATTAGTATATACATATAGAGAGCTGTTTTTAGCTTTAGATGGTATAGATGATTATATGAGTTTCCAGAAATGACCCAGCACAAACCTTGGGTTGGGCCACATTCTTAAGGGCCCAGCACATTCTTTGGACTGGGCTGTATTCTTTTAAATAGGTTTTTGCTACAATTAGTGTATGGTTTTTCTACTTAATATAGAAATTGAATTTATTTTACTCATAGAAAGTATTGTAGAATAGATCATGCTAAAATCAGGAAATTAAGTTAGTTCAAGCATGATCAAGCATGATATTTTGAGGTTTAATGAGAATACAGTTAACTTTAGAAATTTCATTGTTCCTATTTTCTACTAATTGTGGTTTTGGCCTTAGTACAATTTACAGCTTACATTTGGGTTTTATTTTAGAAGCTTTATTGTTGATGATCAGTTTTATATATTTGGGATTAGGAATTAGATACTTTTATAGAAGTTAAGATAGATATATAGATTTTAGAATAGCCATTTTGTTAAGAGATTGTAATAAATTGTTCCTAGAAATGGCCCAGTGTGATCTTTGAACTGGGCCACATTCTTTAGGAACTGGTTTGGGCTATCTTTAAGACTTTCTATAGTGTAGGTAGAATTAGCATAGAAAAGAAAGATATTAGGATTTAAGTTAGTCATTAGGTGTTGTGCATGTATAAGCTTTAGAAGTTATTGAGTATTAAAATATTATGATGTTAAAATTGTTGTATTGCTTTTGAGGAACATTAACCAAGGAACAGTGAGAAAATTTTGGGATTGTCCTTCCTCATGCTTGGGGAAATGCCTGGTGGGTGGGGGATGCCCCTCATCCACTTGGCTTTGTGTTCACATGAAAGTCTTGTGATTTAATTGGGATTGCCCTTCCTCATGCTTGAGGAAACACCTGGTGGGTGGGGGATGCCCCTCATCTACCTGGCTTTGTGTTCACATGAAAGTCTTGTGATTTAACCCGTGAAAATTTGGGATAAAAGGCTTACGGTTTGTCCCATTAAACAGTTTCTGCACTAGACTGAGTTCAGTCTCTTTCTTTCTCCTCCCTTTCTTTCTTTCTTTTAATATCTATCCCTCCTAACAGAATCACCGATGCTGTCACATCTTTCCAGGGATCCTCAAATCCTGCAGTGGCTGGCCCCCTGCAAAAACCCTCAAACACCTAGATCTAGAAGGAACATACCTAAAATATTAAGCACCATCTGCAATGAACCCACAGCTAGCATATTGCTAAATGGACAGAAACTGGAAACATTTCCCCTGAAAACTGGAACAAGACAAGGCTACCCACACTCACCACTCTTATTCAACATTGTGTTGACAGTCCTAGCTAGAGCAATTGGACAAAAGAAGGAAATTAGGAGTAACCAAAAAGGAAAAGAGGAATTTAAGTTATCCCTCTTTGCTATGATATGATCCTATACTTTGAAAACATAAGAGCATCTGTCAAAAACCCCCTTGCACTAATAAAGGACTTTGCAAAAGTCTTGGAGTATATAATAATACCTTGGAATCTTCCTAACCAGAGAAGTAAAAGTGAAAGACCTGTACAATAAGAACTACAAAACACTGCTCAAAGAAATCCAAGAAGATGCAAATGGAAAAATATTCTATGCTTGTACATAGGAAGAATCAACACTGTTAAGATGTCCTTCCTACAAAAAACAATCTAGAGATTCAATGCAATATCAATTAAATTGCCAACATAATTCTTCTCAGACCTGGAAATGACAATAGAGAAATTCATATGGAAACATAAACAACCACAAATAGACAAAACAATCCTTAGCTCAACAAACAAAGTAGGAGGTATCACCCTTCCAGACTTCAAATTTTACTAAGGCTACAATAATCAAAACAGTCTGGTAATGATACAAGAACAGGCATACAGACCAATGGAACAGGATAGAGATTCTTGAAGCAAAGTCTAAATTTCTCATCCAACTCATCTTTGATAAAGCCTCCAGTAACAACCACTGTAAGAGGAAAATCTATTCAGTAAATAGTGCTGGGAAAACTGTTTGATCACATGCAGAAGATTGAAACAGGAACGCTACCTATCACCATACACAAAAATTAACTCTAAATGGATCAAAGACCTGTAAGTAAAACCTCAAACTATAAGAATCTTAGAAAATGCAGAAGGCACCGTTATGGAAATTGGAACTGGCAACCAATTTCTTATCAAAACCCCATGTACCCATACCATTGGAGATAAGATAGACAGTGGGACCTCACCAAACTGGCAAGCTTCTGCAAAGAAAAAAAAAACCATCAAGAGAACGTGGAGATAGCCCACAAAATGGGAAAAAGATTTTTGCCTACTGTATATCTGGCAAAGGCCTAATGTCTAGGATCTACAAGGAACTCAAGAGTGCCAAAAGGAAAAAACAAACAAACAAACAAAATGACAAAGAGTTCCATTAAAAAATGAGGTAAAGACATGAATAGACACTTCTCTAAAGAAGACATACAAGTAGTGAACACACACACGAAAAAGATCTTAACCTCACTAATCATCAGAGAAATGCAAATCAAAACCACTTTGAGATACCACCTAATCCCAATAAGAATGACCATTATGAATAAAACAAACAACAACAGATGCTGGTGAGGATGTGGAGAAAAAGGAATGCTTCTACATTGCTTGTGGGAATGTAAACTAGTGCAACTCTTTGGAAGACAGTGTGGTGATTTCTGAAAGAACTAGAAATTAACCTTCCATATGACCCAGCAATCCCCCTGTTGGAAATATACTCAGAGGAACTCAAGTCATTCTACCAAAAAGACAACTGTACATGCATGTTTGTTGCAACTCTATTCACAATAGCAACACATGGAACCAACCATGCTGCCCATCGAAGCTAGACTAGATAAGAAAAATGTAATACATATACACAATAGAAAGTTATGCAGCCAGAAAGGATAAACATATGGACTTCACAGCAACTTGGTTGGATTGAGAGTCTATCATATTCAGTTATCTATCACAGAAACAAAGAACAGAGAAACATAAGTTCTCACTCTTAAGTGGATCTTGAACAGTCATCATAATATTATAAGAAAGGATTTGGTAGTAATGGAAAACTACCAGGGAAGTGGGGGTGGGATTGGCAGTTGAGGGAAACTGCCAGGGGAGAAAGGGGTCCACCTCGTCACAAGGGAACTGCAAAATGAACACTATATACCTAGCCTTGAATTGTACCCCTCATATTTAAAATAAAAGAAATAAAAAATTAAAAATGAAGAAATAGAAAAGATTATCAGAGTCTATTATGTACACCTGTATGGAAACAAGTTTGATAATCAAGATGAGCTACAGGACTTTCTCACACCATGCAAACTCCCAAGGTTGAAAAAAGAAGACATTGAGACACTAAACAGACCAGTAACAACCCAGGAAATTGATTTCTTCATAAGAAAACTACTCACACACACACATAAAAACCCCTGAACCTTATGGTTTTCCAGTAGAATTCTATAAGCCCTACAAGGAGGAGCTGGTATCATTCCTATTGAAATTATTCCAGGCAATTGAGAAAGATGAAACTCTCCCCAATTCATTTTAAGATGCTAACATCATACTTATACCTAAACCAGGTAAAAACTCAACCAAAACAGAGAACTACAGGCCAATATCACTAATGAGCATAGACTAAAAAAATCTCAACAAGATTCTAGATAATCGTATCTAACAATACATCTCACAAATCACCCCCCATGATCAAGTAGGCTTCATCTCCAGGTTTCAGGTATGATTCAACATCCACAAGATCATAAATGTAATTAAATACATCAACAGATGTAAAAACAAGAACCACGTGATTATATTATTAGTCACAAAAAAGCTTTGATAAAATCCAGCATCTCTTCTTGAGAAAAACCCTGAAACACCTTGTCAGAGAAGGAACATACCTCAAAATAGTAAGAATTTATGATAAATCCACAGCCAACATATTGCTAAATGGACAGAAACTGGAAGCATTTCCCCTTAAAAGTGGAATAAGACAACATTGTGTTGGAAGTCCTAACAAGAACAATTAGACAAAAGAAGGAAATCAGGGGTATCCAAATAGGAAAAGAGGACGTTAAGTTATCCCTCTTTGCTGATGATATGATCCTATACCTCGAAAATTCAAAAGAATCTGTCAAAAACCTCCTTGCACTGATAAAGAACTTTGACAAAGTATCAGGGTACAAAATAAATGTGAAAGACAGTCTCATTTTCATACACCAACAACAAACAGGCAGAGAACCAAATAAAGCACAATCCCTTTCACAATAGCCATAAAAAAATAAAATACCCCACATATTCCTAACCACAGAAGTAAAATACCTTCACAAAGAAAAACATCGCTCAAGGAAATCCAAGAAGACACAGACAAATGGAAAATATTCCATGCTCATGGATAGGAAGAATCAACATTGTTAAAATTTCCATCCTACCAAAGCAATCTTCAGATTCAACATAATAACCATTAAATTACCAACATCAATCTTCTCAGACCTGGAAATGATAACACAGAAATGTATATGGAAACATAAATGACCACAAATAGCCAAAACAATCCTTAGCAAAAGAAACAAAGTGGGAAGTATCACCTCCCGACCTGTGATGCCTCCAGACTTTAAACTTTACTATAAATCTACAATAATCAAAACAGCCTGGTGTTGGTATAAGAACAGGCATATAGACCAATGGAACAGGATAGAGATTCCTGAAGCAAAACCTCAATTTTTCAACCAACTCATCTTCAACAAAGCCTCCACCAACAATCACCAGGGGGAGGAGAATCTATTCACTAAATGATGCTGAAAAAACTGACGGACCACATGCTGAAGATTGAAACAGGGCCCCTACCTATCATTATACCAAAAAATCAACTCTAAATGGATCAAAGACCTAAATGGAAAACCTCAAACTACAAGAATCTTAGAAAATGAGGAAACATCTTTACAGAAACTGGAGTAGACAACCGACTCTTGATCAAAACCCCAGTTGTCCATGCCATTAGAGATAAGATAGACAAATGGGACCTCATTAAACTGAAAAGCTTCTGCAAAGCAAAATATACCATCAAGAGAGTGGAGACACAGCCCACATGTGAAAAACAAATTTGCCAATTATATATCTGACAAAGACCTAACATTCTGAATCTACAAGGAACTGAAAAATGCTGAAAGGAAGAAAAACAAAAACAGTCCCATTAAAAAGTGGGCAAAAGACATGAATAGCTACTTCTCTAAAGAATATATACAAACAGGCAACAGACACTCACAAAAATGCTCAGCGTCACTCACCATCAGAGAAATGCAAATAAAACCACACTGAGATACAACTTAATCCCAGTAAGAATGACCATCATGAATAAAACAAACAACAACAGATGCTGGTTAGGAAGCAGAGAAAAGAGAACACTTCTACACTGCTGGTAAGAAAGCAAAATGTTTCAACCTCTACAGAAACAGTGTGGTGATTTCTAAAAGAACTAGAATTGACCTTCCTTTTGACCCAAAAACCCCGTTTCTGGGAATATACCTGGAAGAACTCAGAGCATTCTACAAAAAAGCACGCATGTTTATTGCAGCACTATTCGCAATCGCAAAAACATGGAAGCAAACTTGCTGTCCTTTGAAACTGGAATGGAATTATAAAATGTGGTACATATACACAATGGAATAGTACCCAGCCATAAAGGACAGAAATATGAATTTTGCAGCTACCTGAATAGATTTAGAGTCTCACATACTCAGTGATCTATCACAGAAACAAAGAACAGAGTACCACATGTTCTCACACATAAGCGGACCCTGAACAATTACCATAATACTATAAGAAAGGAATTGACAGTAGTGAGATACTGCTGGGGTGGAGGGGGGACACAACATCAAAAAGGGTGCCTGATCTCAAACCAGGCAAAGGGGAAACCAAAGGGAGACCCAAACTTTACCTGTACGATGTCCTCTTATATATCTAATCATGAATTGTATCCCACATCTTTAAAATAAAATATTAAAAAATCATCTCACCTTTTTGTTTATAGGATACTGATGATAAAATCTCATCTTTCTGCACATTTGTCAAAACCTTACATAATAAAACCATGAAGAAAAAATAATTCAAAGAAGTTTAATGTCTACAGCATAAATGGAGATGGGATACTTCTAATTATGTTTAGACAGATAAACTTTATGAAAAAATTAGAGCCATAGAATTGTATTTTAAGCATTTGGCATAAGTAAATGAAAGAATATAGACTGAGGTCTTGCATAATTCTTCTACTAAAATTAAATTTTACATTACAAATGTCATATTAGTTGCATTCTATAGACTCTTACACAGTTTAAGTACTCTTACATTGTGCAGGAGTACTTTCTAACTATCAGACTTTAATTTAAAAATAATAACTTTTTTGAAGCAGTTTTAGTTACTTTGAACTCTTTATAAAAATAAAATACACTTGAAGAGTTATTCAAATTTTCCCAATGGAAGAATGTTGTTAAAATTTCAGAATAGTCATTTTTCTTTTATAATAGGTGTGAATTACATGCAGTAACTTCAAAGTGTCATGAAGATATAGAAGTTATACTTTTTATTGAATATCATATTTTTGCTTCATTTTATTTTTCATATTATAACAAATTGCAGATTGCCACACAGTAACTGACTCCTCTCCTTGCAAATGTCTATGCACCTCTCAAGTATTGAATAATCTTCTTAATTATAAAATCCAAAAGGCAAATTAAATTTTTAATACTTAAAAAATATTTTTATTTTTAATTTTTAGTTGGAATCTCACTCCATTGTCCAGGCTGGAATGCAGTGGCACACTCACGGTCACCCCAGCATCGACTGCTGGGATCAGGCTATCCTTCTGCCTCAACTTTCCAAGTAGCGGGAACTAGGGCTAATTTTTTGATTTATTGTATAAATGAGGCCTCACTAAGTTGCCCAGGCTCTTCTCAAATCCTTGGGCTGAGGCAATCCCCTCATTTCAGTCTCCCAAAGTGCTGGGATTAGAGGCTTAAGCCACAGTGCCTGATCTATTTTTAAAGTTTATTTCTCCAAGCAGTACAATTTCAATTTTGAGTTTTAGCAGAAAATTTCACATTTAGAAGAGACTCAATACTTGTCTCATAAGCAAAATAATATAACAAACAAATGTTCTAATGAATGCTATGGATTCTAACCAGCTAATTGAGGTTCATACATTCTAGTCAAGTTCTGATCTCACAACTAAATCAGTAATAAGGTAGCTAATAAAAACAAAGTGATATTATTCAAAATGGAAAAGGGAATGAACTCATTACAATAAAACCTACTTGTAAGATTTTGCATGACATAAACACAGAGATGTTTGGACCACCTTAGATCTGAGCTACCTCACATATGTGAAAGCATCTTCTCTGATAAGCCAAATTGATGAGAAACCAATAAGAGCTGACAATTAAGGCTGCGAACTCATCAAAATGTGCATCTCATTACTGAATATCATCATGATCATCTTCAAAGTACTCTCCTTAGGAGGCTATGTACCAATGTCAGCACCTAGTTCACCCATCAAAGCAATTTTGGAACTCTTTTTCTGGAATGGCCATCAGAGAATGTCATGAGAATATTGGAGTTTGAATTAGAGCAACAAAACAAACATTAAATTTCTTGTTTAACTTGGCAAGAGTGGAAGTGAAATCAAGGACAGGTTAGTCCAAGTCTATGAGGATAATGTCATGAAGAAAACTACAGTGTACAAATGAATTAAATATTTTTCTGAGGTAAAAGAAAGCATCGCTGATGAAGAGATGACGGGACTGCGAGTAACTAGCAGGACTTATGAAAATATTGCAAAAATTTGTTAAGTTGTGTGTAAGAAGCATAACAGACTAAATACAAATTGATAGAGAAAGAGGAAAATCTTAACTGAAAATCTTGGTATGAGAACGGTGTGTGCAAAAATGATCCTGAAGGAGCTCTTGCAAAACAATCATGCACCAGCTCACACAGCACTCTCTGTGAGGGAGTTTTTAGGCAATAAACAAATAACTATATTGAAACACCCTTTCTACACACCTGATCTGACCCCCAATAACATTTTTCTGTATCCAAAGATAAAGGAAATCTTGAAAGGAAGACATTTTGATGTCATTCAAGACAACAAAGATAATATGACAACTCTGATGATCATTACAGAAAAAGTATTCCAAAATTGCTTTGACAAGTAGACTAGTTGCTGGCATCAGTGCACAGATTTCCAAGGGGAATGCTTTGAAGGTGACCATAGTGATATTCAGCAATGAGGTGTGTAACACTTTTTCTAGGATGAGTTCGCTAACTTAATTGTCATTCTTTCCTACACAGTGCCTCACCAGAAGGGCAGGAGTTATCCCCCAAGGGCACGAAATAGTTCACAGCATCCAGCACAGTAATACATCTATAGTTCTATGGTTTTGACATAAGTGGAGTTCAACTACACTTCTTGCTTTTAATCTCAGTCATGTTATTTTACTCTCCCTGGTCATTTTTGTTTTCAGTATGAAATAAGAAGAATATTATGGATTATTGTGAGGATTCAATAAAACATTCTGTGTAAATCATTTAGAATAATGGCTGATATATAAAAATCTGTCAATAAATGGCAGACTATGATAAGAGTGTTTCACTTAGGACATAGAGTACTTGAACATACGCTCCCTATTAAAAAAGAGCTTAGTGAGATTGCAATATTAGCATAATTGTTTTATTAATTTTATCTTAATTTAACTACATTTTACTATATCTCTTTCAAATTAAATATTCTTATTAAATATACTGTTACTGGCAGGCAAACATCTTACTTAGGCTACATTCAAAGGAAGTTATTTTCCTGCTCTGAATATTTCTGTTACCATAAGAGATTTAATTTTTCACTGCTTAGTGGTGGTTGTCTTCAGCACAGTCTAAATGTAATTTAGGTACTGCATCACGTCAATATTTATAGAGTATATTGCTTTTATGATCTCATAATGAAATGCAAACATATATAACCTAATAAATTTAATTTGGGAGAAAAACCACACAGGAACAAATACACAATGCTGCTTTATATAGTCCCCAAGGATATGTTCTTGCTTGAAAACTAGCAGCCCAGCATTGGTGACAGTCAACATAGTATGAGACTATTGACAATCTTGTGTATTAAAATGGAAAAGTAATCAACCCACAGTTGTGAATAATTGAGCTATCTCTAGGCAATTAATGATGAAATAATATTACTAAGTAGTTTAACTGCGTGCATATTGACATGATGGACATATACACACCTTTTGTTACATTTGAAATTCCAAATAGCTAACATACTTTCACTCTAGGTTCAACAACCCATAGTTGGCAGAAGAACAAGGGCAGCAGAGAACATTACAATAAGAACAGTCATCTTTTCTTCATATAAGATTTGGATAGTCAGACCCTTAGTTATTAATTATTGTTATTTGCACATAAGTATGTTTGTTTTGGAAGATTGAACTGATTCTCAGAGGAAGAACTAATGTTATCCTCAAGCATAGTTAGTCATGCTATACTTAAAGATGAGCACTACTCTGGCATTGCAACAGGTTACAGAATTATTTTACACACATTATCTCCTATAAACTTTAAAATAATATTATGAACATAGCATTCCAGGTTCATTCCATGTAACAAACATGCACTTGTGCCCCTGGACCTAAAATCTAAAAAAAAAAAAAATTAAAAAGAGAAGATTCTTAATAATATATTTTGGACATAGAAAGCAAAAGCTCAAAAGCTTTATTATTTCTACTTTATAATGATAGAAACTAGATCTCAACAGATGAGGTATAAAGTTTGTTTCCTCAAAAAACAAATAATAAACTTGGAATATAAACCTAAGTTCTGAGCC
This sequence comes from Carlito syrichta, assembly GCF_000164805.1. Classification (NCBI taxonomy): domain Eukaryota; kingdom Metazoa; phylum Chordata; class Mammalia; order Primates; family Tarsiidae; genus Carlito; species Carlito syrichta. The sequence continues at coordinate 324,822 of NW_007245861.1, read as the reverse complement.
CATTCTAATTTATTTCCTCTATATTACTTTGCCTTTATTATAGCTAACAAACACCAGACAACTTTGTTCTGTGGCATCAGAATGCATGTCACAAAAGTCCTACTGCTATACATCTAAAATCATCATTATATTTACAGCTAGTTCTCTGTCATCAATCTTATTTATGTGGCCATCACAGATAAACACATTCGTAATGACATCATTTCCTAATGCAAAGAAGCCATTCATAAAGAACATTTCAGTATCTGAATGTGACAGTTGAATCTGATACAGTCCTTGTTCTTTCAGATTATAATAGATGACACTCTTTTTGTTAAATTGTGATTTCAGAAAGAGCATGCCACAAAAGAGCAGATACCTGTTTGCCTTGCAGATGAACTTCTAAATTGTTAGATCTGTTGTTGCTGTTAATCAGCTATTTAACATTTCCATGCTATAGATTAGTTGGGACTTTCAGTTCATTTATTTTTCTTTGATGAATCAGAATTATGTATGGTTAGAGGTTTCGCCTCCTGAATAAATCTTCCCTGGATCTCAGAAAAACAGAAAAAATATGAGAGTTTCGTGTATGTTTTTTGCCTTTAGCTAATTAGAATAGAAAACAAAAAAGAAAAAATGAAAGTCTTTTGTATTTTATTTCTAAGCCTAAAACAAGTTATGCAATTCAAGATCTGCTCCCTATGTTCTTTTTTTTTTTTTTTTCGAGTTGGAGTCTCACTCAGTCGCCCAGACTGGAGTGCAGTGGCCGCTCCCGGCCACCACAGCCTCGACCTGCTGGGGGCTCTGGTGATCCTTCCGCCTCAGCCTTCCAAGTAGCTGGAACTACAGGCGCGCGCTATCACACCCGGCTAATTTTTTGATTTATTGTAGAGATGAGGTCTCACCAAGTTGCCCAGAGTGGGTCTCGAACCTGCGGGCTCAGGCAATCCACTCACCTCGGCCTCCCAAAGCACTGGGATTACAGGCTGAGCCACAGAGCCCGTCCTGCTCCCTATGTTCTTAATGAGGAATAGTGATGTTCTCCAGGCAATTGCTCAGCAGAAGAGCTAGGTGCATGCCTGCACTTGTGACCAAAGGTAGTCTATATAGGTCTGCAACAGCTTGAAAGACCTTCTTGCTACAGACAAAAGCCACGTTCTAGATTCTTGCATTTGAATTCCTTCCTACCAAAGGATCCACTCTTCTTATGTGATGTTTGAATTTAAGCCAAGAAAGGATAAGGTAGAAGGAACTAACAAATATAAATTTCAAGAATAGGTGGATTTTTTTCATTTTTTTCTTTAAAGAATATAATTTTTGTCATTTTAAATTTTATTATGTCTTTATGTCGATTCTACATATTCCAACATTCTTAACTCCATTGTTTATGCATGACTTCTTCTTATGTTTTATAACTACTTTTTAATCCACAATTGTATTACTTTATATTAAAATGTACTAAAATTTTATCTGATCTTGCAAACTATTGTTAATTCATAAAATGTTCTAAAATGTATTAAAATTTTTACCTGACTCTGCCAACTATTGTTCATTAATAAAATGGGTTTTTTTTTGTTTTTGTTTTTTTTTTGCCCTTCAGGAAAAGAATGGCAATGAATATCACAATTATTTTAATTGCAAAAGAAGAAGAAAAAGAAATATGATAGGGCATAATATTTTCCAGGCTCTGTTGTAAGTACTTTACAAATATTCACTAATTTAAGCCTTACAACATCTCTAGGAGGCAGTCACTTTTATTATTCCCATTGGGCAAATGGTAAATGAAGGTACACAAAGATTGAATAACTTGCTCAAAGTCATGTAAATAATAAGTAATACAATAAGAACAAATGGAATCAATGTTACTCAAGGCCATACTTTAAGCAATGAGGCTCTAAATTCAAGAGTTTTTTTAAGATTTAGCAACCTCCAAACTGAAGGATTTGTGTAAAAGATTATTCCTATTATTTAAAAATATAATTGCAATACCACCCAGTGATTCCACTCTGAATTACTTATTCTAGAGCACTGAAAATATGTCTACACAAGGATGTTTTTATAGATTTTCTTATTGAAAATCCAGAAATCAACACAGCCCAAATTTTTATCAACCAGTAAGTGGATAGACAACTTGTGACATAGCCAAAGAATGAGATACTTCTTATTAATATAAAATAACAAAACACTGGTGCATGCAACAACTTGATTGAATCTCAAAAATAATATGCTTAGTGAAATAAGTGGGATACATAACAGCAAAACTATACAATTTCATTTATCAAATTATAGGACATGCTAAAATAAGTTATAGTGACAAAAAACAAATCAGTGGTGGCCAGGGGCCAGAGTCAGGCAGATGTGATTGCAAGCAGTCAGAGATATATGTGGTGGTATAAAATTCTATATCTTGATTATAATTGTGTTTATGTGATGGATTGCAATTGCCAAAACCAATTGACTTTATCCTTAAAAATTGGTACACTTATTGTATGCAAATAATCTCTCAATAAAGTTGATTAAACAGTACAGAGAAGATTTGTGGAAATCGTAAGTGGAACAAAATAATGAGGCAAAAACAAGGGAGCTCTTAATCTAAATTAGAAAGTTATGAACTGACTTTAAACATATTTATTTCAGTGTGTACAGAGGAAGATTTTCCCCATACCCATACAGTCGGCACCTACAATGGAATAGCATTAATGGAAAAAGTACTGGCAGGAAAGTTATGTCTTTCTACTATCGTTTAGTCACCTAGTATTTGTTTCAGATTAAATTGAAAAAAAAAAAAAAGAAATTGTGAGAAGTTCTCCCTCTTCTCCTTTCTGTCACACACACAAACACAAAACACATACTTTTAGATGTTTAGTGTATGAATAGAAAGAAAACAGGCCAGGCTCTGTGACTCAGCCTGTAATCCCACTACTATGGGAGGCCGAGGCGAGTGGATTGCCTGAGTCCGCGGGTTTGAGACCAGCCTGGGCAACTTGGTGAGACCTCGTTTCTATAGTTCTGGCTACTTGGAAAGCTGAGGTAGAAGGATCACCGGAGCTCAGCTGGTCGACGCTGGGGTGGCCATGAGTGTGGCTGAGAAAGAACACTGGCAATTGCATCTCTCTATCCCATATATTCATTAAGTAAAATAGTAGGAAATAAAAAATTGTCCTTGATTATTATTGTTCTCCTGAGAACAGATATAGAATGTTGGTTATCTCAAAGAACATGAAGCAAATAATCTAACTTTTTAAAAATATTTCAAGCCTATAAAAAACAAAAAGCCTGGAAATTTGGCTGCATCTAATTTAACCAGACTAAGAAAACTTCAGTCATATGATTTTTTTCACAACCAGAGATGACAGCTCTCACCTTCTAGAAGAAAAAATAAAGAGGTGAAGAATCACAGAAAAAGAAAATAGAAAGTATTTGTAATTTCACTTAGTTTGACATGTTCACTTTGCAAATAAGGAAACAACTGGCACTTGAAGAAGAGAAAGAAACCAAAAGGAGCATGCTTGATAGAACTGATGTGATTTCCTTAATGGGATATATTATTACCAGAAGATACGCTAGATTCCAAATCTTTAATTCTCAATTCTTAACTCTTTTTATAATACTTTGATATAGATTACAAGGAAAATAGTTTGGAATCATCTAGAATAACCAGCATTTCAAACGTACTATTGTGTTTTCTACAACATTTGCACCAAAGTTTTTTTTTTTTTTTCTGAGTTGGAGTCTCACTCTGTTGTCCAAGTTGGAGTACAGTGGCATGCTCATGACCACAGCAGCCTCTACTGGACTCAGGCGATCCTTCTACCTCAGCCTTCCAAATGACAAACTACAGGTGTGCACCACCATGCTTTGCTAATTTATTTATTTATTTATTGTAGAGACATAGAGATGAGGTCTCACCAAGTTGCCCAGGCTGGTTTCAAACCACTGGACTCAGGCAATCCTTTTGCCTTGGCCTCCCAAAGTGCTGGGATTACAAGCTTGAGCCACCATGCCCGGCTACACCAAAACATTAATTCTAAATTCCTTTGCATATATTTTTTCACATAGTTAATTCACTGAGTATTCTCATTCACATTGTGTACTTGTGGGGGACATCTAGTAGGGATTGCTTTTGTGTGGGTATTATTTTTAACAATATTAATCCTTGAGATTCTCCATGGGAGCATATATGGTCCTTAAAGGAACTGTGCATCTGGGATTTTTGTAATTCTCAGTGCTAGTTGCTTATATTTAGAGGAATGATGTTAAATGTGGTATGAATATCTAAAGTAATCTGAAAAAGTAAGGAAGATATTTGGCACCACCCCAGGTCACAAATTATTATATTTGACTATTACAGCCACATTTTATAGAAAGGAGGAAGGTCAGGCTCTTTAACCTAAGCGACGTTCTCAACATTGCTAATTTAAGCAACCTGAATATTCCAGTTTAGTGGTTCTGTGAACTACACTGAGGGCTTTCCACTTTATCTAATTTGATGTCTAATCTCTGACATATGCTCTGCCAATATGAATAAAAATAACTATGCCTTGCATTTGTCATTATTATTTCTTACTCGCGTTCTTAAGAAATTGAAAATATTCTTATCAGTGAGTTGAAAGGTAACTATCATTTATTAGTGATACAGACGTGAAGATTGTGAAAATTTTCAACTCAGTTAACAAAGAATAAACTCTTTCTTCACTTTCCACTGTTACATATATAATGTATACTTGAGAGATTTTTTTGAATTAATAATAAAATTTGTAAGAAAAAATGTCTATGACATTTGTAAGAGGCTGTACTTGTATCAACTGCTGTGTCTGTTTCAAGTCAGTGACAAGCTATGAAATGGAAGATTTTCCATAGCACCTTTCATTAAGTACTCCTTGAATAGAGAATAAGAGCTTCTATATTTCATAAGGGTGAAGTTGAATATTTGTTCCTACATAGCAGGAAAGACTGAACTAATTTTTTTGAAACTGATAATTCTGATAATTTGTTTATGTTATAATTAATCTTATAATCTTGCTTTAAAATAATATATTTTTGCATCTCTACCAGTATATTTTAATTTACTGAGATAAAAAAGCAACCTTCATGATCTTCCTGAATATAACTAGACTCTTTTCTTTATTATTTCTTATTTCTCTTAAATTCTTTGTTTTTAATTACATTTAGGAATGTTTCCATAGAAAATTATGTGGCTTTTTACAAGGAGAATAGCTTCTCTGTTTTTATTTACTCAGGTTCCTCTTCTATACACAAGAGGGAGAAAACAGAGATTGTTACCAACAGTAGCTGCACTATTATATGGAAAGAAAAAAGGAATACTTTTTATTATGAACTCTACTAAGCATTACATGCATAGTTTGTTTATTGTAGCATATTGTATAATATATGAATAATTCTGTGAAATATAAAATATTTTAATGATTTATACACTCTGAAAGAAATTTGCATTGTTAAAATTTTCTAGCATACATAAAACTGTATAATGCCAATATTAACTTTATATTTTTTTAAATGAGTTTAATTTTATATGTAGTTAACTTTCAGCAACTGCCAGAGATTATTTGGAATAGTAGCGAGGGGACACCAGGAAGATTTTTTTTTTCTGTCTCTCTTGCCTTTATAACTGCAATGATCTGTGACAACACAATGTTCTTGGTTGCAAGAACATGATTTGGCATACGTTGGATGATCTCCTAATAAGATATGGCAGTTTTCTTCTTTATTTTAATGTTTTATATGTGATATTCATCTTCTATATCCTTATGTATTCTTTTAAGACCTCTTACTTTTCATAAAGTCACACCTACAAAATACAGATAATAAATTCAAACTTGAAGGAGAATAGAGAACTAGACGTTACAATGAAAGAGTCAAGGCTGTAGATGCTGAAAGAATCCTCAACTCTTCCCAGGAAATGGGATTTGCTGTTGTTGAAAGCAAATGAAATAAAAATTTGAAGAGGACACAAATTTAACTACCACATAGGTTCAGAAATGTAGATTAACTCTCCACCAGAATCCCTTCATAGTTTTTTTTCAAGATATTACCTTCTGCGTGGGTACCAAAGACATGGATAACCATAATATTATTGCTAATAATAGTCAAATAATTTGAAACCAGGCCTATTCATCAACACTCAGATAGTTATATATTTATTAAACAAAATACTATGTGATAATAAAAGTACATAAACTATAACTGCCTACAACAATGTAAATGCACCCTTAAACTAATCTTAAGCTAAAAATGGCAGCAGTGTAAATCTACATACTACATGTGGCTATTTCTATAAAGTGAAACAAAAAAGGCAAAGGTAACCTTTGGTGTTAAATATGAAGATAACCATTACCACAGGGGAGAAAACAAGGGAGAATGATTGGAAGACCAAATAAGAGATTTACAAAGATGTGTACAATTTTCCATTTCTCATTGCATTTTAATTTCTGTGTGTTATTTTTTTAATTTTCCTAAATTATATACATATATAATAAATTATATATACAAAAGTGTTACAATAGTCCAGAAGAGAGATGATGTTGACTTAGACCAATTATATATATATAATATATAAATTTTATTAAATTTCCTAGTCAATGCTGATGCTTTTAATGCTTATTATTTTATTTAAAAACTTATTTAATCTTTTTTATTTTTATATCTCAGTACTCCTACTGTAATTAAACAGAAAAAAATCATCACCTTCATAGAGTTTGCTTACTAGTCAAAAAATAAAGACAAAATCAAAATATTAAATTATATTTGGAGAAGCGGCAAGATGGCGACGGGGCAACCCGGTCTCTGAAGCCCTCTGCAAAGGAGATCTGCAGTGGGTCTCTGACCCTCGCCCCGGGGGGCTGGGCACCCCAACATCACAACCTGCTCTTCATACAGAGCTCGGCCATTGCCACTACTGGGACATTGCAACGGACTGAACAGTTACTGCGGCGCAAACAGTGCCACTGCCACTGCCGCCGCAGCCCCTTCCCCTGACACCACTGCCATTGCTGTTTCTGCTG
>NW_007245861.1:313372-317657 GCF_000164805.1 Carlito syrichta | reverse complement strand
TCCTGCCCGCCTGGCGTAAGGCTCTGTTTCCTGCTCAAGAGGCAGGCAGCCATCTTGTTCCTGTCCGGCCCCACCCCCTCTGGGGCGAGCAGCTGAGATAGCATCACCTGCTGGCGATTCAAGGTAACAACACCCAAACGGGAGAAACAAGCTTGATAAAGACATAGACCAAAGTGCTGAACGGAGGGTAATCTGAACTGTCCTTCACAGCAGATCAGGGGCAACTGACCCTAACTGCAAACTAATTTACCAACTTGAAAAGAAAACTAGAAATCAGACCTGAAAGGACATTGGACTTAAACGAAATGTCTCAGAGTGTGCTTCATTGATTCTATTAGTTTAATGACTTAATTCTATTCCTACTCTATTGTTCCCTTTTTTCTTTTTTCCTTTTCCTTTTCTTCTCTTTTCTTCTCTCTGTAAACCATATCTTTGTATAGAGGAACAGCACACTAACAAGGTGGTTGGTTAGCTTGTATGTTACAATCACTATATGTTGTATTTTTATTTTTTATTTTTTTGTATGAGAGTTGGTTCATCTGTAGCTGTGGTCTATTGTTTTTATCTGTTTCAGTATAGGCCTCTCTCTCTATTTGTGGGCACACTCGTTTGTTTCCCCCCTTACTCCTCTATCTCTCCACTCCTCTCTTCAACCCACTATCTGCTCCATTCTCTCCCCTCTGCTAACCACATTTTATTTCAGGGAGTAAAACTACAGCCCCACTACACGGACAGATTCCAGGGCAGTGGGAAGTGGGTTCCACATTATCCACACACCTCTCAGTGAATACCAGGACCTGCAGACAAATTTTGAATCTCAGCTCTCCCCTTAAGTAAATCTCAAAACTGCAAAAAGGACAACCTCCAACCTACAGTGCAACTTCAGAATTGAACAAAATAAGAGGACATACATAAAGAATAGGAAATTGAACAAACAGAAGTAAAACAAATCCCTTTACCCCTGAATAACAGAATTGAAGAAGATGGTGACGTGGAGGGAAGGAAAAAGTAGGAAGGGAGAAAAACCGCACAAATGAAGAAAAACCAAAAGAAGAATTTCGGTCTCACACAGACCCTGGGAGATCAGACACTGAGAAAACAGATTCTGGAACAAAAACAACGAAGAGCCCCCAGAATGGCTGGTTACATGCAACAAACCCCAACATCAAGACATTAATGGAGAGAATTTTAAAAATTGAGGAGAGACAAGAGAAAAATAGGAAGGAGCTGATGTCAGAAATGACAGCAGTAAAGAATACTGTGATGGAAATCAATAACAGACTAATAAGTATGGAAAGCAGAATCAGCCAAACAGAAGAAAGAATCTCGGAGCTCAAAGACCAAAACACAGAACTAACCCAAACTGTCAAAAGCATAGAAAAGAAGCTCAAAAAGACAGAACAAAACCTGCAAGAGATGAATGATCACTTTAAGAGACCAAACCTAAGAGTAATTGGGTTTCCTGAGGCAGAGAGAGAAACAGAAGACACACTGGAACAAACATTTCATGAAATCATTCAAGAAAACTTCCCTCATCTCATCAAGGATGAAAAAATTCAAGCACAAGAGATTCAGAGAACCCCTGCAAGACAACAAATTAGAAGACCAACTCCCAGACACATAATAATTCACCTAAACAAAAGGAAAGGAAAAATCCTAAAGGCAGCAAGAGAAAAAGGCCAGACTACCTACCAGGGAAAACCAATTAGAATAGCAGCAGATTTATCCACAGAAACCCTTCAGGACAGGAGAGCCTGGAGCCCTATCTTCAAAGTTCTAAAAGAGAAACAGTTTCAACAAGAATAACCTACCCAGCCAAACTAAGCTTCATTAGTGAGGGAGAATTAAAATCTTTTCCAGACATCCAATCCCTAAGAACCTATGCTGCCACCAGACCACCTCTACAAGAAACACTTAAGAAAGTACTGAACACAGAAGAAAAAGAAAAAAGAACAACAGCATTCTTCACAAGAGTACAAGCAAAAGATTAAAAACACACATGAACCAACTCCAAAACCCAAAGAAAGACAACAAACAAACAGGAACAACTCTGTAAGAACCTTATGACAGGGATAAATTCTTGCATTTCAATTATTAGCCTAAATGTGACCAGACTAAATGCACCACTGAGGACAGAATGGCAAAATGGATAAAATATCATCAGGCAACAACCTATTGCCTTCAAGAGACTCACCTCACTAGAAAGGACACCCACAGACTCAAAGTAAGAGGATGGGAAACAAACTTTCAGGTGAACAGAATACAAAAGAAAGGAAGAGTAGTGATCTTAATTTCAGACAAAATTCCCTTCAAGCTATTAAAAATCAAGAAAGATAGAGAAGGCCACTACATATTGATAAAAGGCTCAATCCATCAACAAGAAATATCTATCATAAACATATATGCACCCAACATAGGTGCGCCAACTTTCATAAAGCAACTTCTTGGAAAACTAAAGAAAGATATTGACTCTAACACTATCATAACTGGGGACTTTAATACCTCACTCACAACCCTAGACAGATCATCAGGACAAAAAATCAGCAAGGAGATCCGGAACCTCAATGTGACTTTGGACCAAACGGACTTAATTGATACCTACAGAACACTCCATCCAAAGACCACAGAATACACATTCTACTCATCACCACATGGAACATATTCTAAGATTGACCACATACTCGGCCATAAATCAAGCATAAGCCAATTTAAAAGGACCGAAATTCTACCAAACACCTTCTCGGACCACTGTGGAATAAAAATAAACATTGACACCAACAAAGTCCCCCCAAAACCCACAAAGACATGGACACTAAACAGCATGATGCTAAACAACTCCTGGGTCAACGATGAAATCAAAACAGGGATCAAAAGATACCTGGAAACAAATGAAAATGAAGAAACATCTTACCAAAATCTATGGGATGCCCTGAAAGCTGTAGTAAGAGGGAAGTTTATATCCCTACAAGCACACATGAAGAAAATGGAAGGAACAGAAATCCACAACCTAACAAGACACCTAAAGAAGCTGGAAAAGCAAAACCACAAAAACCCTAATTTCAGCAGAAGAATCCAGATCACCAAAATAAAAGCCCAAATCTAGGACATAGAAGACAAAAAGATAATACAAAAAATCAATGAAACAAAAAGTTGGTTCTTTGAAAGGATAAACAAGATTGATGGTCCCCTAGCTAGAGTGACCAAGAAAAAACGAGAAAAAAACCAAATAAGCACAATCAGAAACACAAAAGATGAAGTCACCTCTGACCCTGAAGAAATACAAAAGATCATTAGAGACTACTACATACACTTGTATGGAAACAAACTTGAAAACCTTAAGAAAATGCAGGACTTTCTGACATTACACAACCTATCTAGCTTGGAACAAGAAGAAATTGAGACCCTAAATAGACCAATAACAATCAAGGAAATCGACTACGTAATAAGAAAACTTCCTACAAAAAATAGCCCTGGTCCAGATGACTTTCCAGCAGAATTCTACAAGACATTCAAGGAGGAACTGATACCAATCCTACTGAAGGTATTCCAGGCGATTGAAAAAGATGGAACTCTCCCCAGATTATTTTACAAAGCCAACATCACATTGATACCCAAGCCAGGTAAAGATCCAACAAAGAAAGAGAACTACAGGCCAATATCTCTGATGAACATAGATGCTAAAATTCTCAGCAAGATCCTAGCAAACCGGATTCAGCAATACATCTCATAATCATCCACCATGTCCAAGTACGCTTCATTCCTGGGATGCAAGCCTGGTTCAACATTCATAAACCCATAAATGTAATTAAATACATCAATAGATGTCAAAACAAAAACCACATGATCATATCATTAGATGCAGAAAAAGCTTTTGATAAAATCCAGCACCCCTTCTTGATAAAAACCCTTGAACATCTAGGCATACGGGGAACATACCTCAAAATAGTAAAAGCGATCTACGAGAAACCCACAGTCAGCATACTCCTAAATGGACAAAAATTGGAGCCAATTCCCCTGAAAACTGGAACTAGACAAAGACGCCCACTCTCACCCCTCCTGTTCAACATAGTATTGGAAGTCCTGGCTAGAGCACTCAGAGAAGAGGAGGCAATCAGAGGTATTCAAATAGGAAAAGAGGAAGTCAAGTTATCTCTCTTTGCAGATGATATGATTGTGTACCTTGAAAAACCAAGAGAATCTGTCAAAGGCCTCCTTACATTGATATAGACCTTTGGCAAAGTCTCAGGATACAAAATAAATGTACAAAAGACAATCACATTTCTCT
>NW_007245861.1:312435-313352 GCF_000164805.1 Carlito syrichta | reverse complement strand
CCATTCTTCTCAGACCTAGAAAAAACAACACAGGAATTCATATGGAAACACAAACTTCCAAGAATAGCCAGAACAATCCTCAGCAAAAAAAACAAAGCAGGTGGTACCACAATACCAGACTTCAAACTTTAATATAAAGCTGCAATCATCGAAACAGCTTGGTATTGGTACAGGAACAGGCATATAGATCAATGGAATAGAATTGAGATTCCAGAAGCAAAACCTCAATTTCTCAACCAACTCATCTTCAACAAAGCCCCCACCACCTACCACCGGGGAGAGGAGAACCTATTCAGTAAATGGTGCTGGGAAAACTGGCTTACCACATGCAGAAGATTAAAATAAGACCCCTATCTATCCCCATGCACAAAGGTTAACTCCAAATGGATCAGTGACCTAAATGTAAAACCTCAAACCATAAGAACCTTAGAAAAGGAAGGAAATACTCTCATGGAAATTGGAACTGGCATCCAATTCCTGTACAAAACCCGAAACCCACAGGTCATAAGAGAGAAGATAGACAAGTGGGACCTTATTAAACTGACAAGCTTCTGCAAAGCCAAAGAAACCATCAAGAGAGCAGGGAGACAGCCTACAGACTGGGAAAAAGTATTTGCCAACTCTAGGTCTGACAAAGGCTTAACATCCTGGATCTACAAGGAACTGAAACGTACTGAAAAGAAGAAAACAAACAACCCCAATATAAAATGGGCAAAAGATATGAACAGACACTTCACAAAAGAAGACATCTGAGCAGCCAACAAACACATGAAGAAATGCTCAACCTCACGAATCATCAGGGAGATGCAAATCAAAACCACACTGAGATACCACCTAACTCCAGTCAGAATGGCCATTATCAACAACTCAAAAAATAAGAGCTGCTGGAGAGGGTGTGGTGAAAAGGGAACACTTCT
>NW_007245861.1:287445-311956 GCF_000164805.1 Carlito syrichta | reverse complement strand
TTCACAATAGCAAGAACCTGGAAACAACCATGCTGCCCATCAAAAGAGGACTGGATTTAAAAAATGTGGTACATATACATGATGGAATACTGTGCAGCCATAAAAAAGAACAAAATCATGAATTTCACAGCAACCTGGATGGAACTAGAGTCTATAATACTGAGTGACCTCTCACAGAAACAAAGATCCGAGTATCACATGTTCTCACTCATATAATGGACCTTGAACATCCAATGTAATACTATAAGAAAATGACTGACGGTACTGGGAAACTATGGAGGGGTAGGGGGATGGGATTAACAGTAGCAAATATCTGTCTGGGGATGGGAAAACACCTCTTATCAACAGGGTGCCTGAATGAAATGTAATTGTACACCTAACCCTTAACTGTACCCCACAAAACCATAATAAAAAATATTGATTAAAATCAGCAGGGCGTGGTAGCGCATGCCTGTAATTCTGGCCACTTGGAAGGCTGAGGCAGAAGGATTACCGGAGCCCAGCAGGTTGAGTCTGCGGTGGCCGGGAGCGGCCACTGCACTCCAGTCTGGGTGACAGAGTGAGACTCCCACTCAAAAAAAAAAATATATATATATATATATTGATTAAAAAAAATTATATTTATAGTGGCAAGGCCCACAAAATATAGGAAAGAGCTATAGAGAGTATGTAAACCTTAGGAGAGGTGTTGGTGCCTTAATAGGATGATTCTGGAAGACTTGATTAAGAAGACATATGGATAAAGATCAGGAGTCGACAAGGGTGTGAGCGTTTTCAGATTTCTGGAGAAAAGACAGTCCAGGCAGACAGAACATCAAATGTAAGCCTTATAACTTACCTGGAGCTTGAGTATTTGAAAACCAGTAATGAAGTCATTGTGGCTGAAGTAGAAAGACAAAGGGGAGAGCTACATATGGTAGAATCAGAGAGGGAATAGGTGGCTAACACATGCAAGGCACTTAAGACTAGATTTTACTTTGGATGACTTGAAAAAAATCACTTGAGAATTTTTAGCAAAAGACTGATGTGATCTATTCATAACTGGAATAGATCACTCTTGCTGCTCTGATAAGAATTGATTTGTATATGACAAAGACATGGACAGAAGCATGAAGACCCAAAGACTATTATAAAGGTATTACAATAGTCCAGAAGAGAGAGGATGCTGACTTAGAATAAGATGAGAGGGAAACAATGGTAGAATGCTGAATATATTTCAAAAATAAGGCTGAAAAAGGTCGCCAAAAAATTGAATATGAGATATGGAAGCAAAAGAGAAGTCAGAGGTGATTTCAGATATTAGTACCTGATCAACTGGACTTGTGGTCATTGATAGAAGAGCAACATCAAAAAGAGAAGGTTCGGGATAAAATATAAGGAGATTAGATTTGTACAAAGGGATTTCAAGATGTTACTGAAACACTCAAATAAAAGGGTGGGTAGATGCGAAGAACCTGGCACAGAAGACCGAGTCAGAGTCTAAGCTAAAGGGAAATTAGGCAGGGACATATTTTAAGAAACAATGATTAATAATCCAGATCTGATGTTCCCGATAATATTCTGTGACAAGCATTGTTGACATATATTAAGATTAAATTGTCACCACTTGTATGGGAGTAAGGATAGCAATGTCCTTAAGGGAAAGACAAATACAAGAGCAAAATGGGGAAAGGAATTCTCTGAGACAGTATTGAGACATAGGGCATTTTGATGGTACATTGATCATACGTTCTAAAGAAAGAAAAAGACTCAGAAGAAAGAGAAGATTAGGAAATCGATATTTAATTAGATTCTAATAGATATACTCTTTTGATGATTGACTTGAGCAGGGATACAGAGAATTCTGAATGAGACCTGCAGCATTCTCTTCAAGCTTGCCAATACTGATCCACAGGCTGGAGGTTGGAGGTGGAAGACATATAAAAAGTACATGGCTTTCTGATCACCCCATCTCTCCTGTTAATACTCATGAATATTTTCCCCATATTTTTATTTTTTCCTTTGCCTAGGAGTATATACTTTTTGTTTTGTTTTTGTTTCACCTTTTGTTCATCCTCCTAAACCCAGCTCAATTGTCTGTTTTTCTGGAAAAAACTTCCTTCAATCCATCAAAACTTGGTCTACCAGAGCTGTGTTATCTCTTCCTGTTTCTGTATTATAATCTGTATATTTATCTCTCTTTCCCATCAAACTGTTATCTACTGAATATACTTGAAAAGTATAATTTATCTCTCACATCATCAATATTAGTTACATAATAGGCCACTTTTGAATAAAATATATAATTTTAGTAGTCTTAACTAAAAAAGAATACACTTGGATTTTTAATGAAACAAGTGTGGCATCAGAGGAATCTCTGTTTGGGTAACTTTGAAATTAACCAGCACAAATAGGTTCTAAACTCCTTTGAGAATAAAAGGTAGAATGAATAATGGTGAAAAAGTTTAATGGAATATTAACAAGGGATTCAGAGAAGAGAGAAAAATTTCATCTTCTATGTCTTCTGTCTTCAACGAGATAAAAGATAGAACAGAGAGTGAGGTTAGAAGAAGGGAAAAAACACTTTCAAACTGAAAAAATTTAATAATCAACTTAAGGAAAATTGAGCTCAAGAAAAATGCAGCCACATTATAAAGGAATTGACTCTAATAAGAAAAGGTCAACACACTAAGTCTAGACATTTGGTGTTCAAGGATACTCATAGATCCTCATTAACACAGTCATTTATATTCATAAATCAATTTACTATTATCTATATTTTGTACTTACTCTCTTGAAATACTACACCACTACCCAGTCCTTATTTCATCTAACAGCTAAATAATTATCTGAGGAATGTATTATTGTTTTCCTTTCTACAGATGAGAACAGTAAACATACCTGACTTACCTAAAAACCTGTATGAGCAAAGGAGAAGATCTAGAACTTAACACCAAAACTTTTTAATTCCACCACTCCCAATCCCTTCCTTATAGTATTATGATAATTGCTCAAGGTTTGCTCATGAGTGAGAACATGTGGTACTCGGTTCTTTGTTTCTGTGATAGATCACTCAGTATTATAGACTCTAAGTCTATCTAAATTGCTGCAAAGTTCTTAATTTTGTCCTTCATTATGGCTGCATAATATTCCCTCGTGTATATGTACCACATTTATTTTTTCCAGTCCTCTTTTGATGAGCAGCACAGTTGGTTCCATGTCTTTGCTTTTGTCAATAATGCTGCAATAAGTGTGCGTCTGCAGGTATCTTTTTGATGGAGCGATTTGAGTTTCTCTGGGGTATATTCCCAGTAGGGGGGTTGTGGGGTTGTCAATTTTTAGATGTTTTAGGAATCACCATTTTCCACAGAGGTTGTTCTACTTTACCTTTCCCCCATATCCTCTACAGCATCTGTTTTTTGAATTATTGATGATGGCCATCATGGCTGAAGTTAGGTGTTATCTCAGTGTGGTTTTAATTTGCAGTTCTTTGATGACTAGTGAGGCTGAGCATTTTTTCATGTGTCTCTTGGTTTTTCATACGTCTTCTTTTGAGAAGTGTCCATTCATATCTTTTGCCCATTTTGTAGTGGCTTTTTTTTTTCTTTTCAGCACATTTGAGTTCCTTGTGGATCCTAGATGTTAAGCCTTTGTCAGATATAGAGTTGGCAAATATTTTTTTTTTCCTAGTCAGTGGGCTATCTCTCGACTCTGGGGAGGCAGCATTGGCAGTAGTAGGAAACTGCCAGAGGAAGGAGGGCACCAACAAGAATACCTGAATAATGAACATTTGTATACTGAAGCCTCAAATGTATCTCACATCTTTAAAATAAAATAAAATAAAAATTAAAAAAAACTTTTGAATCCAAATTCAAAGCTCTTTCTATAAGACAGAAGAAACTGCAAGTGTATTTTGAGAAACATTTTTGAGAAAGAATAACTCTGAGAAATAATGAAAAATGAGAGAAACACAAATATACTTGAATCAATATGTACTACTGTTTAGAAGAGAGAAACAGATAATAAAATAAAATTTTAAAAAATTGAAGCTGGCAACTTCAATGATATTGAAGCAATGATATTGCTTATAGGATTCATAAAACCTGGGTAAATAGTTGCTTTGAGGGCATTAAAATAGAATACTAGAGCAAAATTACCTAAAATTGGCTTATTAAAAATATAATACATATACTCTTGATATTACTCTTCATGACTGTAATTTTATGATCATATATGTTTTTCTGCATGGGGGAAGGGGTATTAAAGATCAAATGATTATTAAAGAGGCATTTAATTATTTTGCTGAATACAACATTGTAGATAATATGAAACCAGTCGAAGAATCATTCCTAGAAAATACTAAGAATGGAGCAAAGACAATTTGCAGGAAGCACTCCTAGGATATGCCTCAGTGATTCATTTCTGTATCTATTCTGTAAATCTGAAACACAACAGCACATAGCCCACTCCTCAATTAAATTCTGACTTCCTTCTAAAGAGCTAAAACTGATTTTACTATTTATTAGATAGTTACGATTAATTGATCTCTTGCAATTAACAGTTTTTGAGCAAACTCAAGTGACCGGAAAAATAACCTAATAATACTAAGGGTGAGTTGGGCATAGCTGCATTTCTAGGCACACTATTATTCTTCCCCCGTGGCATAATAAAATAATTAAAAATGATTTATATTTCCTTCAAAAATGATAAATGACAAAAGTAAGGGGAAAGAAAGGAAAAGCAACAGAAATCAACCTTCCATTTTTCAGCATGCCATATTCTTGATACAAGAACAGCTGCTGCTTCAGGCAAAGCCTATTACAAATGCAAGTGAACTCATTTTTTTCCTCCACAAATAATATTTCCATTAATTTCACACTGTTTCAAGAAAAGAAATCACATTGTTGTAGCTCCTTGGGAGCTTCAAAGAAAAAAACTGGCCTCCTGAAACATGAAGGTAAAATATTGACAATAGCAAAATTATGTTGAACATTTGTTTTTATTTTATTATGAATTTTTTATCTTATTCCTTTATAAAATGTTATTATCAGACTTATCATAATCACTTATAGTTATTATCACAGTACACTATAGCTGTCAAAGTAAGAAAATTGATAGATATTTTAAAATTGACAATTTTAAATGTGATCAAAGATGCTATATCTATTTACATTATATCTTGCCGTAAAATTTAAAGGATTTTTCAGAGGGAAGTAAATGAGCTTTAAAGGCAGAGAAGTCAATCAGTCAGGGTTCTCCAGTAAAACAATACCAATAGGATAGATAGATGATGATGATGAAAATGATAGATAGATGATAGAAGATAGATCTTAGATATAGATCGTAGAAGATATAGATAGATAGATAGATAGATAGATAGATAGATAGATAGATAGATACTATGAGAGATTGGTTCATATGAAAAATCTCATGTTCTACTGAGCTGGAGGCTCAGGAAAGTTTGTAGTGTAAATATAGTCCAATGGGAAGGCATGAAAACCAGGAGACTGATAGTCCTCAACCAAGTTTGAAGGTTTTAGAAGCAGGATCATTAATGTCCAACAACAAGAGAAAATGGATGCCCAGGTTCAAGCAGAAAGAAATTTTGTTCCCTCTTTAATCCAGACAAATAGAATTGCTTAGAGATATTGAAGGCTCAGTTGAGAATGTCAGAAATTTATAGATGTGAATATACTCAAATATATATATATATATTTAATTGAGTATATATATATATTCTTTCCTTCATAAGTGTTCTGCAGTCCAATTGTGGACAAGACAATATAGACAGTTGGGTTATCCAGAGTTAAGGTTTTGTCATATAATGTAGTAAAAGGACAAAAAAGCAAAAGGATTTAGAATTTTGACAAGAGAGCTACTGATAACATTGTGAGTATACCAGAAGAACTCTGAACACAGTAAAAGACATAGATAAAATAGAGAGCCACTTAAATTCTATGTAATTTGTAATGGACATATGTTCAGCAAGAAATGTAGAAAAGCTTAGAAATATAAAGCCATGGAGCAAAATGTCTGAATTCATTATTTTTTTCAGGTGGAGAAGTATAACAAGGCTCATAAATTCAACTACAGGTTAAAGAGAAACTGGATCATAAGTCGTGGATAATAATTGATCACAAACCACATAAGTTTTCAAATATGGGTGAAGTCTAGCAATGATCATCACTTTAAAATGCATTGCTATTATATAATCTTTTAAAAAGTCTTGGAGACTTTATGTTGCAATTGAGTGTAGATTTTGAGGGTAAAAAAAAAAATACCTCATTTGATATATATCTCTGACATTTCCTAGCTTTGAGAACTTCAAGAAGTTCCATAGTTTCTCCCAACCTCAGTGTTCTCTGTCCAAAATAGAGGTCAGGATGGGGGCACATATAAGTTAAGTTACACACCTTTCCCAAGGTGTGTAGATTAGTTGGGCTAATAGACAAATAGTCATAAATGGCTAAAGATTTTGAATCTAGCTTTTCTAAGTTCAAATTCATTGTTTTTTCCACTATATTATAATAACGTATGGTTAAATATCCAGAAAAAGCAATAAAGAATTCACAATTCATGTGCTGAGTTTGGGTAATTCAGACAAGATTTATGTTAGTGCTTATCTCTACCAGCTGTCTTTAAAATATAAGGCTAAACATAGGCAACGGTTTGCTTGGATTTTCCATTTTAGTTACTTAAAATATACTGCAGTAAGTTTCTGCACCTAGGTTTAAAGCACAGTTTAGTCAATGGCAAAACTAACTGTTCTCTGCAAAGAACCTAAACAAGTACTAGACATTTCTTCAGTTTTCAATCAACTATGATACATGTTTAAAATATAGTTAAAACAACAACAAAGCTAGAAAGATGGCAGAATGCAAAGTAATGTATAGAGAGGGCCACTTTGCTGCCAGAAAAGGAAGCAGATGGAGATTCATAGAACTAGAAAAAAATCAGAGACAGTTTGAGAGTATTACAGAGCCAGCATGGTGACGGCAACACCAGTGAAGAACACAGCAGGCTGCTAAGCTTCACTGGTATAGCAGCAAGATATTAGAGACAAGTCACGGGGAATGAATTACTGTCTGGAATTTTTAGATCACATACACTGAGAAAGACTGAGAATATACTAATTCAAGAGTCACTCTCTCTTAAAGTTCCAGGTGATTTAAAAATATTTAAAAAGAGTCACTACACAACACCTGCTTTATGTGTTCACAGCTGAAATTCTTCCTTCCCTGGTACTCAATGAATGATGCTCAAATTTCCCACTGTAATTCCTTGTTAAGTAGTTACACTAAATCTAGGTATTAGTAAATGAACATGACCTTGGTGATCTGCATTCTTCCTATTTATACCAATTTCCCTATACATATTTTTCAAATACTTAAAGTAATTTTTTTCCTATTCTCTGAACAAAACATACACATGTCAACCACTTTGCTTAAGGTTGGTTAAGCAAAGGCAAAATACAAAAATATTAATAATTATTTGCACATGCATTAATTGACTTATCAGGTGTTAAAGACAACTGTCTAATTCTTAGTTTACCAACTGGCAATGTATTCAGTAAACTAAAAATAACCCAAATAGCATTGATTTGAAGGACTAAAAACATCATGTTCATCACCATTACTACAATAATCATCACCATGATCAAATCGTCTTCATCATTATCATCATCTAAAGCAATTCTCGAAGACAAGTACAGATTCTGTCTCTCCCACACAGAGTGTAAAGCATATTTTAAAATCTCTAATTTTCTTGTCAAAAAAAAAGATAACAATAGACTCTTACACAGAATATGACACAAAAAGCCCTATAAGCTTTTTCAACTAAGTTGGGTAACGCTTTGAATGATTTCTTCTCTGACTTCATCGAATAAAGATTTAAAGTTTCTATGCATTTAGTGAACACAAAGAAACAGAGAAGAGTATTCCCTGATGTCTTATTATACGGTTCCATAGAGTCTATCCACTATTGTGACATAAATGTTAGTTTCAAGTAATATTGATTGTCTATCCCTTTTGATAATTACAGAGAGAGTTAATTATGACATAGAACAATTTTGTATTTTGTCAACTGATATATAATCAAATTTGAACCTTGCTCAGGACAAGAGAGGAGAAGAAGAATGGATATTTTTAATAATTTTGTTTCTCTCTAAATACTATAATACTTCCCTAAAACTTAAATCACTTTAGAATAGCAATTTAATAGTCTTTAAAACTTGCCGTTTTAGTTGTTTACAAAACCAGCAACTATTATTTCCCTTACTTTACAAAGAGAGATAATCAAAGTCTAATTTTGTATAATTTATTTGTTTTTGTTTATGTCTATGGATATATACACACACATATATACACATATACATATACTCAAAATTATCTCTACCTCTATTTTACAACTTGTCTCAAATGAAAAATTCAGTAATTTTCTTTTTAAGTCTAATTTAATTTTATATTTATATAAATTATATTTAATTTCAAAATTTTCTATTTTACTTGTCCTCTTTCTTATATATCTTACATTGATTTTTTCTTACATTTTTTTCAGTTTCTAAAAAGCCATCTTGTATTAAATATATCTACAGCTTCAGAACTCACTTTGACATGTAGTAAAATGAATTATAACCGCTAGTTATAAAAACAGAATGTTACTAGAATAGTAATTTATGACCAATAAATAATCACTAGCAAACTATTTCATTTTTAAAATATAAAGAACCTTACGCAATCACCAGAACCAAAAAAAGTAAGAAAAATGATTATTTGGAAAAACAACAAATAGTTGAATCTCATTCAAAAAACAAATGCCAAGTGGATATGGTTACATAGAAGAAATGCATATGGAAGTATAGATACAATTTTAGCTTAGGGACTCTTAAAAATAATAACACATTATGATTCCATGCAAAATAACTCATATTTTACAACAAAAATTGTACTGAACAAAAGATAGTCCATTGAAAGTTAAAATAAGGAGTGAAAAATAAGCACAAAATACATAGGCAGTCCATTTTCTATGACTGATGAAGCATTTATCAACTGGCAGAAAGTGTTCCTGTATGTGTCTGTTTACAAAGTAGTGACTTAATATTTTCTTTGTAATGATGAACATGTGACTAATCCTGTACTGAATAAAGGTTTGTCACAGGAGGAATTTTCTAACTTATCATGCATATAGCTTGATTCTATATGCCACATATTGTAGGTATTTAATTAAAAAACAGACCTTGGATGATCTCTATGCCCAAATTTAGTTTTATTATTTGATATTTTTCTAGCAATATCATGGTATAAAACTATGTTACTTTAACCACTTCTATGTGTAAAAGGTGAGGTTAATGAGGAAACAGTTATGTAGACTATGTGAATCAAACTATACACCAATAGTAGACATATAAGATACTTGACATGCATGTGGCTTGCAAAAATTTGATTTGAATATATATTTATATATAATTTATATATATATATTAGTACAATACTGAAATAACTGTCAAGTATCACTTCATGTTATATTTACTGAATGGCATTTATGAATTTTTCTGAGCCCTATAAAAAGATCTATGAATCATTATTCAATAAATAAGGTGAATTTTAATATTATCTGCTTGAAAGAACTGGAAAGTTAGTTCTTTATTTAGATGACAACTGTGTATAAAACGGAAGTAATTTTCCTAGAATTGGTATTTCTAATGATAATAATCTGTTTTACACATCAGAATAACAGCAAAAATAGTTTTTCTATTCATAGGCCAGCTACGGCTATCCTCCTCCTTGAGATGTTTTTCTGAGAGAAAATATCAGTCAAAAAATGTGCTCCAGGTTGAGCATTCCAAATTTGCATATCTAAAATCCTAAATGCTCCAAAATTAAAAACTTTTTGTGCACCAACATGATGCCACAATCGGAAAATTCCACATCTGACACAGTTGTTTTCTGATAATTCAGTGTACACAGATTTTGTTTTATGCACAAAATCATTAAAAAATAATGTATATAATTACATCTAAGCTATGTGTATAAGGTAAATATAAATCATAAATAAATTTTATTTTTAGACTTGGACCTTATCCTCAATATAACTCATCATTTATATGCAATACTTCATAATCCACCCTTGAAAACAATCTGAAACATTTTTTGTCCAAACTTTTTGGATAAAGGTTACTCAATCTCTATTTAATTTATAATAAATCATCTATTCAGAAGTATACATTATATGCCAAATATTATTCCAAGAAAACTGACAAAAATCCACTACTTTGTGTTACTTGAATTTAAATGAAAAAGGCCTAGATATTTTTTAAGAATGGGTAGGTTATATAGCATAATAACTGATAAAAAGAAAGTTATAAGAAAGGAAAGCTAATGATGAGACGGAGAAATGGTAAACAATCATATTCAGAATAGTCAAGAAAAGCCTCATTCAAAATAGGATATTTCGGCAAATACCAGAAGGAAGTTTGAGAGCAGACCATGAATAAAACAGTGTTTCAAATGCAGTGAGAACAAATGCAGAGACTCAGGCTAAAGTATACCTGGTGTGAAAGTTCACAAAACAAAAAGGAAGCTTTGGGGTAGGAGGGATAGAGTAAATGAGGGTGAACATGAGAGCTGAGATCAGAGAGGTCATCAGGCTTGCAGGAAAGAGAGGTGGCTGGGCTTATTCTGAGTGAGATGTAAAAAGACTGAAGAGTTTGCAGAGGAGGTACATCATTGGGATTGGGCTTTATTTATATCATTTGGTTTTTAATTGAGAGTAATAGTAAGGAACAAGCGCAAAGTGAATTGTTGCAACAATCCATAGGAAAGACAATAGTGACTTGGATCAAAGAGAACCAGAGAAAGTGATGAGAAATAATCACCTGGGTATTTTTGAGACTATACTGATTGATTGGGTATGGTTTGAGAGATTGTGGGATCAAGAGTAACTGGAAGCCAGTCTGAGGGGAGCCACGGGGAGGATGAATTTGCAAGACACCAATGATATTCTAAGAACTTCATTTGAATCTTTAAAATGAGCATATAAGTATGGTCTTGTGGTCTAAATTATGTGCAAATATATACACATGGGGAAACAGTTTATGGAATTCCAATTTATTATTTTGTCAACATTATACGACAGTACAACCTGGCTATCAAATATTAACGATAATTCACAGAAACATAGCTTAATTGTTTCTCTGATTTTGTAGAACTATGAGGTGGTAATAACACAAATTGCCTCCATGATTCAGTGAGCACAAGATATTCTCAAAATTTTATTTAAAAATTATGTTTTTAAAAAATGAGAATTATTTTCAAATTCATATGTTCAACTAAGCAAAATTTAGTGAATTTCTATGCATACAAGTGATATATGTAAGGTAAACTAAAACATTTATGTGGACAGAAATATCTACAACTATTTCAAACTTTTGAAAATATTTATTTGGGAAAAAAAGAACAGTGAGAACAAGATGGAAGCAAATATTTATAGATTTTAAAGTGTTCATGAACAATAGTTTTGTATATCTTCACAACTTCTCTGTTTCTGTTTCTATGTAGAGTTTTGCTCAGAAACCTTTCTAATATTTATTTGAAAAATAAAATTTTATGTCAAATGCTGAATTAAAAAACCCAATACAGCTTAAAAATTGTAGCTACTATTACTCATAAGTTATAATCAACTAAAGCCACTAGAAAAACTTTAATAATTTTTCATACCACTAATGTCATTTTGGGAAAAAAATTAGAAAATGTTACTTAGAACTCTTCTCAACTAAAATATTATGAACTTGACTTATACATAAATGAATTATATGGATTAAATCAAATTCTTAAATGGATTATAGTTTGTTGTCAACTTACTAGACAAATAATAATACATATATTATACCAGGAAATTTTGACCCACTTTTGTTTATCAGTAGGAAATATTTAAATTATTTCTGGGGAAAATATTTCTTTTTACTTCAGTAACTTTGGAAGATACAGATAGTTTTTTATTTGAGCTTTAAGAGTACCTGTCATCACTACCTGTGCACAGTATACAATCAGTGATTTTTTTCTTCCTCTACCCTTTCCTCTTTTGAGTCTCCAGGGTCCTTTCTACCATTCTCTGTGCCTTTGCACATCCTAAGTTTAGCTCCCATTTATCAGTGAGATCGTATATTCTTTGGTTTTCTGTTCCTGAGATAGTTTACTTAGGATAATCTCCAATTTCATACAAGTTGCTGCAAAAGATATTCTTTCATTCTTTTTGATAGCTGAATAGTATGCCACAGTGTATATATACCACATTTTCTTTTTTTAAACTGTTGATTATTTGTATTATTTTATTTTGTTTTATTTTATTTTATTCTTAGAGTTGTGGGATACAAGTGAGGGTTTGCTGCATAAGTAGACTGCATGCAGGTGAAGTTTGGGCTTCTAGCCGATCCTCACTGCCCCTGGTGGTGGAACAGGTACTCATTGTGTTGTCATGTTCCCTTGTCCTCCCCCTTTATTCCCTCCTTTGGCAATACCCAGAGACAGCTAATGTGACTAGTGTTCAGGGCCTTCCTACGAGTGAGAACGTATGGTATACAGTTCCTTGACTTTGTGATAGTTCACTTAGTATAAAGGTCTCTAACTGTATCCAAGTTGCTGCGTAGGCCATGATTTTGTTCTTCTTTATGGCTGCATAACATACCATTGTGTAAATGTACCACACAACGGGTTTTTGCTATTGTGAATAGTGCTGCAATAAACATGCATGCATAGGTGTCTTTCTGGTAGAGCAATTTATGTTCCTCTGGGTATGTTTCCAGAGAGGGATAGCTGGATTATATGGAAGTTAAATTTTTAATTATTTGAGAAATCACCATACTACTTTCCATAGAGGTTGAACTAGCTTACATTCCCACCAACAGTGTAGAAATGTTCTCTTTTCTTTGTAGCCACCTAACACCTTTTTTTTTTTTTAACTTATTAATGTTATCTATCCTTACTGGAATTAGGTGGTATCTCATTATAGTTTTGATCTGCATTTCTCTGATAAGTAATGAGACTGAACATTTTTTTAATGTGTCTGTTAGTTGCTTGTATGTCATCCTTTGAGAAGTGTCTGTTCATGTCCTTTGCCCATTTTTTAATGGGGTTGTTGTGTTTTTTTCCTTTGAGTTATTTGTAGATTCTGGATGTAAGGCCTTTGTCAGATGCATAACTTGCAATTATTTTCCCCTTTCTGGAGGTTGTCTTGTTTTTTTCTCCTGATGGTTTCTTTTGCTGTGCAAAAGCTTTTCAGTTTGAATAGGTCCCACTTGTCTATCTTAGTTTTTGTAGCATTTGCTTTTGGGTACTTGGATTCTTATAGTTTGTGGTTTTATATTTAGGTCCTTGATACATTTTGAGTTGATTTTTGCATATGGTGATACATAGGTGTCCAGTTTCATTCTTATGTATGTGATTAGCCAGTTTTCCAGCACCATTTGCTAAATATGATCTCCTTTCCCCAATGATTGTTATTGAAGGCTTTGTCAAGGGACCGTGTTTTTACTTCCGTAATTTCTGTCTTGTTTCATTGGTCTATGTACCTATTCCTGTACCAATACCATGCCATCTTGGTTACTGTAGCCTTATAATAAAGTTTAAAGTCTGGAAGTGTGATACCTCCCACTTTATTCCTTTTGCTAAGAATTATTTTGGCTATTCATGCTCTTTTATTTCCACATGAATTTCTAGGTCTGAAAAAATAATGTGGATATGTGATAGGTATTGCTTTGAATTTGCAGTTTGCCTTGAGTAGAATGGACATCTTGACAATATTGATTCTTTCAATTCATGAGCATGGTTTGATTTTGGATTTGTTTGTATCACCCTTGATATTTTTAGGCAGCATTTCATAATTCTCATTGTAAAGATCTTGCACTTCTCTGGTTACATGGATGCCTAGTTATTATTGTTTTTGTAGCTACTGTGAACATTTCCACTGGCTTTTTGTTGTTGTATAAAAATGCAGTTGTCATTTGTACATTGATATTATAACTCATGACTTTACAAAGTAGTTTAACAGTGCAAGGTTTTGACAGACTCTCTAGGGTTTTCAAGGTATAGAATTGTATTATCAGAAAAGAGGGACAGCTTAAATTTCTTTTTTCCTATTTGGATGTCGCTGATTTTCTTCTCTTGCCAGAATTGCTCTGGCTAGGACTTTCAGCATTATGTTGAATAGAAAGAGTGGGAGTGGGCATGCTTGTCTTGTTTCAGTTCTTAGGGGGAATGCTTCCAGCTTCAGCCCATTGAGCAAAGCGTTGGCTGCTGGTTTATCATGGATGGATCTTATTGTTTTGAGGAAGGTTCCCTCTATGCCCAGGTGTTTGAGGTTTTTTTTTTTTTTTTTAATCAGGAAAGGAAGTTGAATTTAGTCCAATGCCTTTCTGTGTCTATTGAGATAATCATGTGACTCTTTATTTCACATATGTTAATATGCTGAATTATGTTTTTGGTCTTGTGACAGATGAACCAGCCTGAGAATGAAGACTACCTGGTCATAGTGGATGATATTTGAGATGTGTTGTTGGATATGATTTGCTAGAATCTTATTAAGAATTTTTGTGCCTATGTTCATCAAAGAGATTGACCTGTAATTCTGGTTTCTTGTTGGGGATTAGCCAGGTTTGAGTATCTGTGTAATGTTAACTTCATAAAATGAGCTACAGAGAATTACATCCTTCTCAATTGCCTAGAAAACTTTCAATAAGAATAATATCAGTTCCTTCTTGTATGTCTTGTAGAAGCAGTTAAGGAGCCATCTTGTCAGGAGTCTTAGGGAGTTTTCTTATAACTGAGTTAATTCCTTGGATTATTTTTGGTCTGTTTAGTGTTTCAGTTTCTTCTTGGTTCAACCTTGGGATGTAGTGTGATGCCAGAAAATCCTCCACTCCTTTAGATTTTCTAGTGTATTTGCACACACATGTTCATAGTTATCTCAGGTAATCTTTGAATTTTATCAGGATCAGTTGTGAATCACCTTTTTAAAATTTCTAATTGTGTTTATTTGGACATTCCCTTTCTCTCTGTCTCTCTCTCTCTCTCTCTCTTTTTTTGTGTCAATCTGACCAAAGTTCCATTAATCGTATTTATACTTCTATAGACCAGCTTTTTGTGTAGTTGATCTTTTCTAAGATATTTTTGTTTTCTTTATCCTGCAATTGTGACTTTATTTTAGTAATCTGGATTTTTCTACTGAAATTAGGAGTTAGATAATCTTCCTTTTCATGCTCTCTTTGATTAAACATTAGGCTGTTTACTTGTGATCTTTCTATTTTTTTGATGTGCTTGTGCAATGCTATGAATTTTCCCTCATTATTGCTTTAATGTCATCTCAGATAATCTTATAAGATGTTTCTTTGTTTTTATCTGCTTCCAGAAATCTTTCTATTTCTGCCTTAATTTCTATGCTGATCCAGAAGTCATTCAGCAGCATGTTGTGTAGCATCCATGTCTTTGTATGTTTGAGGGGTCTTGGTGGTGGTAATATTTATTTTTATTCAACTGTGATCTGAGAAGATGCATGGTATTATTTTGACCTTTTGAAATTTTTTCATGCTTGATTCGTGTTTGAGACTGAGATTAATCTTGGAATATATTTCATGTGCTGATGCGTAGAATGTATACTCTGTGGTTGTTGGGTAGAGTGTTCTGTAGATGTCTATTAAATCCATCTGGCTGAATAGCAAGTTAAGCTTCCAGATCTCCTTGTTGGTTTCTTGCCTCAATGATTTGTCTAGGGAAGTTAACAGGATAGTATTTTCTCCAACTATGATAGTATCAGTTTCTATGTCCTTTCTTAGTTTACTTAGCAATGACCATTCTGACTGGTGTAAGGTGGTACTTCATTTTGTTTTTGATTTGTATTTCCCTGACAATAAGTAATGTTTATTTACCATTTTTTATATATTTATTGACCATTTCTGTATTTTCTTTTGAGAGATGTCTGTTCATGTAGTTTGCCCACTTTTTGATGGGTTATTTATTTTTTTTTCTTGCTGATTATTTGAGTTCTTTGTATAATCTGGATATAGATCCTTTGTCAGATGTGTAGTTTTCAAATATTCTCCTATTCTGTCAGTTTTCTATTTACTCTGCTAATTATTATTATTATTTTTGCAATGTAGAAGGTTTTAAATTAAATTAAATATCACTTGTTTATTTTTGTTGTTGTGTTGCATTGTCTTTTGGAGTTTTAGCAATAAATTATTTGCCTACCCCAAATTCCAGAAGAATTGTTCCTAGATTTTCTCCTAGAATTGTTATGGTTTCATGGCTGAGAGGGCTGCCTCCTCTTAAATCTCATGGAATAGCTTCAGTAAAATTGGTATAATTTCTTCTTTCAAGGTATGGTAGAATTCAGCTGTCAGTCCATCAGATTCTGGACACTTTTTTGTTGGAAGACTTCTAATTACTAATTCAATCTCACTATTAATTATTGGTCTGTTCAAATTTTTCATTTATTTTTGATTTAAGGTTGGGGGGTTATATGTTTTCAAGAATTTATTCATTTCCTTTTGACTGCTAGTTCATTTGAATAGAGCTGTCCATAATAGTCTTGGATGATCTTTTAAATTTCCTAGTGCCAGTTGTAATGTCTTCATTTTCATTTCTGACTGAGTTAATTTGAATCTTCTCTCTTCAGTTCTTAATTACTCTTACTAGCAGACTACCAATTTTATCTTTCCAAAGAACCTACTTTTTGTTTCATTGATTCTTTGTATTATGTTTTTATTTTATTTTAATTTATTTATGCTCTAATCTTTATTATTTCTTTTCTTCTGCTAGCTATGGGTTGGATTTGTTCATTTTAATTTTTAGTTCCTTGAGGTGGGATGTTAGGTTGTCAATAAGTGATCCTACAGTCTTATTAATGTAGGTCTTCAGCACTATAAATTTTCCTTCAAGCACTGTCTTGGCTGTTTCCTGGAGGTTTTGGTAGCTTGTTTCATTGTTGTCATTCATTTCAAGAAAGTTTTTGACTTCAATCTTGATTTCATTATTGACCCAAGAATCATTCAAGAGTATATTGTCTAGCTTCCATGTTTTTGCTTGGTTTCATAAGTTCTACTTGGAGTTAATGTCTAGTTTTATTTCACTGTGGTCTGAGACCCTTGGTGAGGTGAATTTCTTACATGTGAGCTGTGGCAGTCCTTTGCTGGATACCTACACTGGCTCATGGCATTCTGAGTGGCTAGAGTGGCTTGAAAAGTGATGTTAGCTCAGGACTTCCCCAAAGCTGAGATATTATAACTGATGTGATGGGCTGTAATGTTGACCTATGATCAGGAGGTTGCACTTGTGGGAGAAAGTCACTGTGATGGTGGTTGTGGGTTTTCTACTTTCTCCATGGAAGTTCCTAGTCAGCCTAGGCTAATAGTAGGACTCTGGGAATTTCCCAAGTTTTCTGTTGTGAGCCTCCAAGGAGAGTGCAGGTGGAAGGGGCTCAAGCACCTCATAAGTATGCACTCTTAGCTACCCCATTGGGCATTGAGAGGAGGTCTCAGGCAACTGAAGTAATGTTGTTGTGCAGGGCAGGCACAGAAGTTTTTACACAGAGGATGAGAGGCTGCTATGTCAATGTGTCCCACCTAGCTCTCACATTGGACTCTGCTAATTTATGATCTAAATGTCAAAGTACAGCTGTCCTCAGGGCCTCAGATAGTCTCAGGAATCCCACTCAGCCAGGAACTGTCTGCATCCAAGAATTTGCCCTTGGGGAAGGCCCTCTCCCAGACCAGCTGGGAAACAACTGTGCTGCTTGCAAGGGCTGAATGTCTGGTAAATGGTGGCTGGCACTACTCAAGGCTTTTTTCCTTCACCATTCCATAGCAGAGCATAGCTGTAGGTAAAGCAGTTTCCTGTGAAGAAATGAGGTCCAATAACGTTCAGGGGGCCCTACAAGTTTGTGGTAGGAGCACAGGACTCCTGAATTTCCCTCATTCACTTTCCCCCCTGTGTATGGAGGCTGTGGTGGATTATGCTGGTGCAGATGAGAATCTGGCTAGTTCTAGCCCAGGTCAATGGATTTTTTTTCTTCATCTTTGCTCTAAGTCATTATTATCACTCCTTTGGAGAATTGTGGGTCATATTGCTGGACCCATTCCTCTGTAGGTGCTGAAGAAAACTCTATCTTGGTTTATTCCATAGGAGAAACTCACTCTATCTGCCTCATGTCAGCCATCTTCATCCTCAAGGGAGAGTAAACTATTAATAGGATTTTTTTCTTTATTGAGTTGTTTGAGTCACTTGTATATTCTCAGTATTAATCCTTTTTCAGATGAATAATTTGCAAACATTTTCTTCCATTGTATCCATTGTGCCTTCCTTCTGTTGATTTTTTTTTTCTGTGCTGAAGCTTTTTAGCTTAATATAGCCACATTTTTCTGTTTTTGTTTTTGTTGTCTGTGCCTATGAGGTCTTAGCCATAAAATCTTCACCTAGACTAATATCCTAAAATGTTTTTATATTTTCTTCTAGTAATTTTATAGTTTCAAGTCTTATTTTTAAGTCTTTGAGTAATATTGTGTTGATTTTAGTCTACAGTGAATGATGGGGTCCAGCTTTACTCTTTTCTTTATGAATATCCAATTTTCTAGCACCATTTATAAAAAGGTTATAATTTTCACAATGCAGATTATTAGTACTTTTAGCTGTAAATACATGAATTTGCTCCTAGGTTATGTATTCTGTGCCACTGGCTTATGTGTCTGTGTTTATGCTAATACCAGTGGTTTGGTTAGTGTAACCTTGCAGTGTATTTTGATGTCAGATAATGCAATGTCTCTCACCTTGTTCATTTTGCTCAGGGTTGCTTTGGGTATTTGAGTATTTTTATTATTGTTTTTTGGTCTCCCACATTTTAGAATTGCATTTTCTATTTCTGAAAAATAACAATGGTATGTCAATATAGTTTACATTGAATCTGTAGATTGCTTTAGGTAGTATGGTCATTTTAACGGTATTAATTCTTTCAATTCATGTACGTGGGTGTCTTTCAACTATTTTTTGTCCTCTTGAATTTCTTTCATCAGAGTTTTATAGCTTTCCTTGTAGAGAGCTAGCACCTTTTTGGTTAAATTTATTCCTAGGAATTTTTTGTAGCTATTTTAAATGGATTGCCTTTATTTTATCATTAGCTAGTTTATTATTGAGGTATAAAAATGCTATTAATTTTTGTTTGTTAATTCTGTATCCTAACACTGACCTATATTTATTCACCGAATTCAAGAGTTTCTCAGTGAATCTTTAGGTTTTTCTTGAGATAAAATTATAAAATTGGGGGGGGGTTGATTTATCTTCCAGTTTGGATGACTTTTATTTATTTCCTTTACCTGATTGTTTTTGTTAGGTCTTTCAATTCTATGTTGAATAGGAGTGGTGACAGTTAATATTCTTGCTGTGTTATTGTTCTTAGAGGAAAGTCCTTCAACTTTTCACTATTCAGTACGATGTTAGCTGTGGGTTTACATATATGACTTTTACATGTTGAAGCATGTTCTTCTGTGTTCTTCTATGCCTATTTTGTAGAAATGCTTTATTTTTTTATTTTATTTTATTTTATTTTTGAGTTGGAATCTCACTCTGTCACCCAGACTGGAGTGCAGTGGCCACTCCCGGCCACCACAGCCTCGACCTGCTGGGTTCCGGCGATCCTTCCGCCTCAGCCTTCCAAGTGGCTGGAATTACAGGCATGCGCTACCATGCCCGGTTGATTTTTTTTTTAATTTATTTATTGTAGAGATGAGGTCTCGCTGCCCAGGCGGGTCTCGAACCCACGGGCTCAGGCAATCCACTCACCTCAGCCTCCCAAAGGCACGGGATTACAGGCTGAGCCACCGAGCCCGGATAAAATGCTTTATTTTTAATGAAAAAATATTGGATTTTATCAAATATCTTTTCTGTATCTATTGAAATAATTCTATATGTTTAATTAGATCTATTAATGTGATGCATAATATTTGCTGATTTGCATATGTTGAAACATTCTTGAATCCCTGAAATACATTCCTCTTGATCATGGTGAATTATTTTTGATGTGTTAAATTCAATTTTCTAGTATGTTTTTGAGATTTATCACATCTATGTTTATCAGAGATATTGATGTAATTATTTTGGTAGACTTTGGCAGTGAAGATATTCAGTCATTTTCTTTGTTAGAAGACTTCTTATTACTAATTTAATCTTTAATCTTGTTACTCATAACAAGATTTTCTATTTCTGTTTTATTCAGTCTTGGAAGATTGTATGTGTCCAGACATTTATTCAATTCCTCTAAGTTTTCCATTTTTTTTAGTGTATAGTTGTTCATAGTAGTCTCTGATGATCTTTTGTATTTCTGTGATAATAGGTGTAATGTCTCCTTTCTCATCTCTGATTTTTGTTTATTTGGGTCTTCTCTTTTTTCCTCTTGGCTAACCTAGCAAGTAGTTTATGGATATTGTTTATCTTATCCAAAAAAACCACTTTTTGTTTTGTTTATCCTTTGTATATGTTTTAGTCTTTTTTTAAAATTTCTACTCTGATCTTTATTATTTATTTCCCTCTAGTAATTTGGGGTTTGGTATGTTCTTGCTTATCTCATTCTTGAAGGTAAGTCATTAGCTTGTTTATTTGAAATATTTAAACTTTTTATATGTAGATATTTATTGCTATAAACTTTCCTCTTAAGGATTCATTTTGCTGTCTTCCACTGAATGTGCTATATTGTGTTTCAGTTTTTGTTTGTTTTGAAAAATGTTTTAATTTTCTCTTTAGTTTATTTATTGACCCAATGGTTATTCAAGAGCATGGTGCTTGATTTTCATGTATTTGTACAGTTTTCAAAGTTCCTCTTGTTATTGACTTTTAGTGCCAGTTTATTGTGGTCTGAGAAGATACTTGATATGATTTTCACTTTTAAAAATTTGTTGAGACCAGACACGGTGGCACAGTCTGTAATCCCAGCACTTTGGGAGGCCGAGACAAGAGGACTGCCTAAACCTGGGAGTTCGAGATTAACCTGGGCATCTTGATGAGACCTTGTATCTACAATAAATTATAAAAATTAGCCAGGCATGGTGGCGTGCATCTGTAGTTCCAGCTACTTGGAAGGCTGAGACAGAAGGATCACCTAAGCCCAGCAGGTTGAGGCTGTAATGGCCATGAACGTGCCACTGCGCTCCAGCCTGAATGCCAGAGTAAGATTCCAACTCAAAAAAGTTTTTTGTTGTTGTTGTTGAGACATCTTTTTGTCTTTCATTAAATCATTTTTCTAAAACTTATTTTCTCTTTGTCTTCTCAGACTCCAAACATTTAAATATTTGGTTGCTTCATGATGTTTTATACACCATAGAAGTTTCACTCATTATTTTTTTATCCTTTTTTCAAAATTTTTTTTGACTGAATTACTTTCAATATACCTGTCTTCGAATTCTGTGGGTTTTTTTCCCTTCTGCTTAATCTATTCTATTGTTAAAGCACTCAAAAATGTTTTTTCTTATACTTCATTTAGTGAATTGTTCAGTTTTAGAATTTCTGTTTGCTTATTTTTCATGTTATATAGCTATTTATATAAATAATTTATTTATATTTTTATTGTTTTTCTGATATCTTTGTCTTGTTTCCCAGTATTATCTTGAATCTCATTGAGGCATTTGATATCAATAGTTTTTAATTTTTTGTACCATTTTATAAATTTGGGGGGGGATCGTGTGCCATAAAATTATTATGCTCCTTTGGTGGTATCCTATTTTCTTTTTGAAAAAATATTTCCTGTGTTCTTATATTAGTATTTGCACATCTGATGTCATTTCTTCCAAATTTTGAATTTGCTTTTATTGGAGAATACATTTTCATGAAGGTGTATCTATGGTATTTGTTGGGTAGGGCAAATTGGTTTTGATTCTGGGTGCATCCAATAATGTAGTCTCTGTATGATATTTTCATCTGTAAACAGCATCAGTGGTGTCTATTATTTCCGCAGTGACTTAGAGAGTAGTTGTTAATGGAGGCTGTGGTACAACCTGTGGGTTGATTGGGATGCCAGGTGAGGCAATCTTTTGGCCAGTGGTTCAAACAGTGGGCCAACATGCCTGTCCTTAGACCCTAGGGCTGAGTATGGTTTTAGTGTGACATTGGTGCTAGTGTGTCCAGGCAGGTTAATTCTTCATCCATTATCTGGTTTGCTTTAGTATTAGTAATGGCAGTAGTGTGCCAGGTAGATGGGCATGTTCTTGAGCCCTGGGACAGCAAGAATGGTGTGAGTAATGACAGTAGCAATGGTGCAACCCAAGAAGTCTGTGCTAGTGTTGGTAGTGGCTGGAGTGGGCTAAGATTGCCAGTTCCCACTCCCACAGGTGTCGACTGCCAATGGGTGACGGGTGTGGACGTAGGGGCATGTTGGATGGGTCCAACCTCAGACCCCAAGAGTAATGCTCAGGAGCCAACAGCAGTAAACTGAATTGGTAACTGTCTAGGTCCTGGATGATGTGCTTGGGTACTGAGGCTGTTGCAGTCCTAGGCCAGGTGTATCTGACCTTAAGCTTCCTGCTAGTGTATACAGCCACTAACCAACTGTGGTAGGCAGGGGTGGGGTGATCCACATGTCATTAGAATATGCTCAAGTGTGGGCAGCAGTGGCTATGTTGCAGCCTTGCTACTGAGAAGGGCAAGACTGATTTCAGTGGGACCAGCCATATGTATTTAACTGGGAGGTGCAGGCTTTGCTTGTGCCTTGTGTAGCATATGCTGAGAAGGAAGAGATGAGTCATTGGTAGTTAAAAGTTTATTAAAGGAAAGAAAGGGAGGGGCAGTGGCTGGCTCTTTAGAGAGAAACCAGTGGTCTTTGTTCTTTTGTAGACCACTTATAAAACCCCAGTCTTGGCTTAGCGGTTTTTGAGAAGCAATTTTAGGGAGCTTTGGATTGGGAGCCAAGAAGTAGTTTTGGGAGTTTGAGTTGTCAGTCTTGTGGTCTTCAAATGCAGATACCGGTACTGCTGAGGCCTGTCCTAGTGCCTTGAAGTGCAGATGTCTGCACTAAACCAGTCGCACTTGTCTCTGAAATGCAGCCTTAGGAAAGCAAATACTGACAGTTAGTATCAGGCTGTTGTCAGTCACTATAGCTTTGGGATGCGGTCTCAGGGAAAGCAGATATTGGCAGTAAAGTAATTAGTAATAGGACACTGTCAGAGCATGGTGTTAGCTTTTGGGCCATTACAACTGTGTGTTCCATTTGCCAAGTTTATATGATAAGTTGTTTTAACTACAGCCTCCTCTCCCATTTTCCTACAAACCCTATCACCTTGGTGATACTGCAGACTGCAACTGCAGTGGTTGCATGCAGTGGAATTTGTCTTCAGGATGCATAAAGATGCACAGCTACCCTAGTACTGGGGAAGGTTGGGTCACTGCCAGTGGCTCCTGCCTCAGTTCAGTGGTGGTGATTGTGGGCAGGGAATGTTAATGTGGTGCAGGGATGCACACACGCAGAAGTTATTAAGTCCCTGCAGTCAGGAAAGTCTGATGAGAAATTGGTTATGTAAATTGCGTGATACTGCAGCTGCTTAGGACTTGGGAGTTTGTGGGACTCAATCCGAGTGTCCTTTTTGAGAAATGTCATTGTGTGGTCTGCAGGCAGGCAGCTCCCTGTGTTAACCTCAGGGTTTAGGAAGATACAGAGGCTTTCCCATGGTTGAGATTGCCGGAATCTGCTGCAAGAATGTGGACTACTTGAGGTCTCTTACTTGCCCTTTCCCTGCATTAGAAAACCTCGCCAGTCTCCCAGGAGATCTCAGCCTTCTAAGTGTCTCTCGTTCCTCTCCTGTTTCGCTTTCAACATTTTTTGTCACTTCTCTTTTGAATTCAGTCTTCTAAGTGATCTATTTATTGTATGATTATCTACTCACTATTTTAGTTCCTCTCTGTGAATAAGGCAAGTGTGAGATGCATCTAGTCAGCTATCTTCAAGCCCCTTTCTGATTAAAGAATGTTTTCAGAAAGCTAGAAGTCTACTTATGAGAAGAAAACTCTAGATAATTTATCAGATGGTAAATGAACACAACAAACTTTAAATAATACTCAGTTGAGCTTGCACCAAAGACAGTAGGCCCTATTTTATTTTACTTTCAATAAGAATATATCAGCATTTTCTTTACAAAGTGGACTTGCAATTATGTTTTATCCATAATTTACATGGGTTATTCTAATTATTCAAGACCTTTGTAAAGTTATTATATAACTTTTTTTTTTTTTTTGAGTTGGAGTCTCACTTGCTTACCCAGACTGGAATGCAGTGGCTGCTCCCGGCCACCGCAGCCTCACCTGCTGGGCTCCGGCGATCCTTCCGCCTCAGCCTTCCGAGTAGCCAGAATTACAAGCATGCGCTACCATGCCCAGCTGATTTTTTGATTTATTGTAGAGATGAGGTCTCGCTGCCCAGGCGGGTCTCGAACCCGCGGGTTCAGGCAATCCACTCACCTCAGCCTCCCAAAGGTGCGGGATTACAGGCTGAGCCACCAAGCCCGGCTTATTAT
>NW_007245861.1:246648-287353 GCF_000164805.1 Carlito syrichta | reverse complement strand
CTCTATAACAAATCAAAAAATCAGCCGGGCATGGTAGCGCATGCCTGTAATTCCGGCTACTCGGAAGGCTGAGGTGGAAGGATCACTGGAGCCCGGTAGGTCGAGGCTGAGGTGGCTGTGAGCGGCCACTCTACTCCAGTCTGGGTGACAGAGTGAGACTCCAACTCAAAAAAAAAAAAAAAATTAAACAGTTGAGCGCCTTCAATTTTAAATGCATTTGAAACCTCTGATAACAGATGTAAGTTTAGAAATGCAAGATGTTTTTAAAATAACTCACTATTACTGTTACTGTCCAGGTAACCTACTGCACCCCAGCACAGAGTTTTAAAAACCTTTGGGATTGCCAGTTCTCCATGTTTCTGGGCAGTGAGCAGGTGGGTCATCCAAAGGACTTCATTCTCAAGCCAGGGGGTCTTACTAACTTCACACACACACGTGTATACACACACACACACACACACACACACACACACACACACACACACACACCCATGCACAATTGAAATTATATACAAATCTATTTAAAGATTTAATAATGTCATTCTTTTTCTAATAAGTATTTTTACATTATTATTATGTAGAGTTCTGAATAGCTAGCATTTTTATACTTTTACTGTTTAATATAATTATTCGTTTAATTTTAGTGTTTGGTGTCTTCAACATTATTGTCTCATACTAAATTTTTAAGTTACTAATTATAATTGGCTTTGCCAGTTATGAGATAAGGCTCCGGGATGCATATTTGGAAAGTTTTCTGAGATGTTTTGGATATCTGTATATTTATGTTTGAAAACCCTCATGCTAAAGCATTCTTTTGGCTTGCTTTCTAGGACATCACATGTCTCTAATGTTCTGCACAGATCACTATCTACTCTCCCTCATTCAATTTCTTCCAGCCATCCCTCCTCTTATCCTTCAGCATATAATTGTAAAAATATCAAGGAAGTTATTTCTCTGACATGCTCTATACTTGTTCTCATTTCCAATTGATTTTATTCAATTTGTGATGTTAAAATCAGCTATATGTCAAATTTATATCTTCATCCACTTTGATTGCTAAGTTTATATATGAAGCCCCCTGCTTTACATTTCCATCTGAATGTGTAATAAGTACTTGAGGCTTAACATGTTAAAAAAAAAAAGAATTTTCAATGAGTACAAAAAAGTGCTTCTTTATAGTCAACCCCATCTCAATAAGCCATATCTTTTTTCTTTAAGATTCTTCAGAATAAACATTGACTTCATTCTTGCATCTGCACACTTACACCTCACATTTCATTAAAGGATAGGAATGAATACATTTAACTTGAAACTAAGAAGCACGTTTATGTTAACATGAACAAATGTCAACAAGGTGTTTTAAAAATTTCCATTGCTATTTTCTGTCTTCTTTGATTCCCAGCAGGCTGCTTACTAGTTACATTTTATGAGAGAGATGGATATATTTCTAGTGTTTCTTATCCATCTTGTCCCTTACTTTAATTATATCTGCTATATTTGACCTTAACTGAACTCATTAATGATTCACACATTTATTCCACTAATATCTACTGACACTTATACCATGTAAAGTATTATTTTAGGTTTTGGATAAATAACAGTACACAAAACAGGAAAAATTCTTACTCCATTGAACTTATAATTTAGTTATAAGAGATAGTAAATAACCATACAATCTAATAATTTCATGAGATGAAACTATAGTAAGACAAATAGAATCATCTTTCAATAACTCTTGAAAATGTATGGAAAATGCAACAATTTAATGTTGATAGATTGACTTCTCAGTTTTGAAAATAATATTTATTAAATTTTTTCTCTCTCAGTTTATATCATTATTTGAGTTGAAATTATTCACTAAATGGTAAGTATTATAATTTGAGAAAAATAAGTACTATAACTATGTTTCACAATTAATATATAAGATTTCAATTTTAAACATAATTTTAAATTGAATTTTGTTTTTAGGTTACATTTGAAACTAAATGTGTTTCTTATCATCCAAAAATTTTTTAAAGCAGCAACTATATATGTCCTTCAATAGTATATGTCATTGTACTGTGTTTGTTATCTTTATTTATTTATTTTTTAAAAAATTTTTTTAAATTTGTTATTTTTTTTTTTTTTTGAATTGGAGTCTCACTGTCACCCAGACTGGAGTGCAATGGCCGCTCCTGGCCACACCGCGGCCTTGACCTGCTGGGCTCCGGCGATCCTTCCGCCTCAGCCTTCCAAGGAGCTGGAACTACAGGCGCGTGCTACCACGCCCGGCTGATTTTTTGATTTATTGTAGAGATGAGGTCTCGCTGCCCAGGTGGGTCTCGAACCCGTGGGCTCAGGCAATCCACTCACCTCAGCCTCCCAAAGGCGTGGTATTACAGGATGAGCCACCGAGCCCAGCCTGTGTTTGTTATCTATGTTTATCTATACTTCAAAATGGAACCTATGTTATTAACTCCTATAAGTAATATTAATTCCTATAATTAATAACATAGGCTCCATAGTCAAGTTTTTCAGCATGCCTGACTAAGAATCTTGGCTCTGCTATTCACCAATTGTGTGAATGTAGGCAACTTATTTAAATTATCTGGGCTTGTAATTTCCCATCTATAGCATACAGATAAGATTAGTAAAAAAAATAAAAATTAAAAATAGAATTTTGGGGGGATTAAGTGACAGGCCAATTACTCTTCTGAGTTTTCTGAGTTTTAGGAAGACTTCATGCTCTAGAACAGTTATTTATTAAGATTTCTGCTACATGGAAAAAAAAGAAAACTCTTCAGTAATAGTTGCAAAGAATGTCTTTGTTTAGACCAGAATACAAAATCTCAGAGAGATTGTAATCATCCACATAGGACAATTGACTAAATCTGAGATTAGGGTTGAGGAGGAGAGAGAGGAGGGGAGGATCTTGAATATAATTTGCTTGCTAAATCTTCTTAACCATGAACATGTTAAACACAGAGTATGCATTGACCACTTTAAATCCATGCAAGCAAAGGACAATATTTACAGAAATATATGAGAATCTCTAAAATATATATGATTATATATATATGAATCTTAAAATAATAAACTTGACTTGAAAATTTTCATGTCATTCTATGTCACCTGCAAGATTGACTGATTTGCTGAGAAGTTCAAGCATTTGCAATAACCTGAATATCAACATCACTAAACTTACATACTGCTGCTTCCATATTTAATCAAAATTTTACATGTGTCTTTATGTCTTCACATTATACCACATAATGAATACTGCACTTTCATATTTACAAAGAGGCGTATCTTTACATATAATCAAATGAAGATGTTCTATATTCAAATTTTTAATTATTTTAGAGATTGATGTTGTTACAGTATACTATTTATAAATCTCAGATTAATGTAGAAAATATAGAGCTCTAAATTTTTCCCTTGAGGAAAAAAATTTGGTCATTTTAAAGACATCCAGCAGCATTTTGACTGATAATGACATTGTACACAGTTGGTGTTAAATGACTTTCATGTTAGGATGTTTCCAATCAATATAAAGCTATTTTTTTCCAAGGGTAGTCTCGCTTTGATTCCATCAGAGAAATAGAAAGAACAAGGCATTCAATTTCTTCAAAAATGTAGTTAGTTTTGATTGTCTTAATCCTCTGTGATATCTTTACAAATATGCAACCTAATTTGTTTAGTTTTGCTTTAGTATGCATACTAAGGATAACCCGGTAATATTTTAATTAGACCAGCTTCTGAATAAGTTTCTCAAATAAACCAAGGAAAAATGACTGTTGTACCAAATTAATTACTTTTAGTAAGTTGGGTTTTAGTGTCATTTTATCAATGAGTGAAGATTCATCCTGTTCTTACAAGAAAAAAAAACAACCCTGTAATTTCTAAAATAACTTTACCTACAGATATTTATAATGTTACATAATTCACCCTACTTTAATTTCTCTATAGTTAATATACTACATTAAAAATAACTAACAATAAATAAGGAAGATACTTGTATAACTTTGCTATACAAATAGCCCGGTTTCACAACAGCTTTTTCAATGGTCTGAAATTGCTTATTTAAGGACATATATGACTAATGTCCAATGATCTAAATTTTGGTCCTCTTTTCTATCTAAAGTTAAAGTGTTAATCAGGTTTATTTCCTTGACTTCTACTACTGATCACTATGTGCTTATCCCCACCATTAGTTCAAGCCTTTCTTCTTTGAAATAGATTTTTTATTTTTTTATTTTTGAGTTGGAGTCTCACTCTGTTGCCCAAACTGGAGTGCAGTGGCACACTCACGGCCACCCCAGCATTGACCTGCTGTGCTCAGGCTATCCTTCTATGTTAACCTTCCAAGTAGTTGGAACTACAGGCGTGCATCACCACGCCTGGCTAATTTTTGATTTATTGTAGAGATGAAGTCTCGCCAAGTTGCCCAGGTTGTTCTCGAACCCGTGGACTCAGGCAGTCCTTTCACCTCGGCCTCCCAAACTGCTGGGATTACAGGCTTCAGCCACCTCAAGTCATTGAAACAATTTTCAATTGTTGAAAAACTCCACAAAGTTCTAAGCCTTCACTCTTTTCCTAAATTTTTATTTCAACTAATGGAATGATTCCCTGCAACTCTAATTGATTGGAAAATTCTACTAATTATCTCCAGAAAATGCTTACTCTGTCCCTTTTTATAATTGCCCCTTCATTTCCATAATTCCCAACCATTACCCTTACTGCTCACTGCTACTGTGTTGGCTAATTTTATGCATCAACCTTACTCTGCTATAAGGTGTCCTGATATTTGATCCCACGTTATTCTGGGTATGTCTGTGAGGGTGATTTTGGATCAGATTAACATTTGAAGGGTAGACTGAGTAAAGCAAATTTTCCTAACTAATGTTGATGGTCCTCATCTAATCAGTCAAAGCCCTGAATAGAACATAAAGACTAATCTCCCCGCAAGTAAAAAGGAATTCCTCCTTCCTGATGACCTTGATTTGAGACATCTGTCTTTGAACTTGAACTGAAATATTGGCTCTTCTTATGTCTCATAACTGTTGGCAATTGGACTGGAACTTATACCATTGGCTTTCCTGATTCTTAGGCTTTTGATCATAGACTGAAACTAAACCACCTGGACATCTTAGTTCTCAGCCTCCATAATCATGTGAACAAATTCCTGATAATAAATCTCTTTCTGCATGCACAGTTTATTGATCCTATTTCTCTAGAAAACTTTGACTGAAACACCTAGAATTAACCCTTAGCTTTGGATTCCTCTCTGCTTGTGACTTTTTCTCTAATGCTTTCTCTAAATGAGGGTCTAATTTTTTTCTCATTCATATATCCCAATGTTTCATTTCTTTGCTTGCTCATTAAGATTTCTTTATTGTCATACATTGATGTTTAGCATGGTAATATTTATATAATTAACATTTGTCTATTGTGGCAGAATGATATCTCTTTTCTATAAATTAATAAATACATTTGTCAGTTGACTTATTTAATGAGTATTTATTATATATTTACAAAATAACATGCACCATGCTAAACAAATAGGTTATCATAATACACAAGGCAAACTTTCTTTCCTCACTGAGCTTACATGTTGGGAGATAAACAGTAAACTTCTTAATAAATAGCATGAAGACTATAATGTCAAGTATTAATTAATATTGTTAAGAAAAATAAGATTTACAAGAGAATTGATACTAATTTTAGATAAACCGGCTGAGGGAAAACTGGATGAATAAATGATAACAAATATAGGAGATAGTCTCATGGATATTTAGGGAAGTTTATTGTTTATCTTTCCACATGTGAGCTCCATGAAAAAATTAATTTTGCCTTGTGCATCACTATAACCTATTTGTCTAGCACAATATACATTGTAAATATATAATAAACAATTATTGAATGAGTGAATAAAGCAAAAAGTGAATTAATTTAAATAAAATAGATATTTCCTTAAATAGTCATTTGATTAAATCTAAATAAAGGTACAACTACTAAAATGCATTTTAGATTTATTATGATGGTAATACTAAAGAGCAATGAGAAATTATGCTTATTACAATACATGGAAAAGAGTTTTTGGGAGTTGTATAAGGAAAAAAAAAGAAAGTCAACTATATTATACTTCATGACTCCAAATCAATTTCATGTATTTCACACAGCTATAAACTTGGAAGTCACATGTAAAAAGTACATAGGCAATTATGTTACTGAGGTCAGAATAGCAAACACATTATTGAACAAAACACAACAGTCACTAATTGTAAAGTCAGTGATTGATATGATTGATTCCATTAAAATTAAGGACTTTTATTCATCAAAAGAGACCACCAAAATAGTAGAAAAGTAATTTAGTGAGTCTGATCATTGTGAATTATAAACCAACAAAGGTTAATATTTAGAATATGTAAGACTACTACATTTCTATTAGAAATGAATAGTCACCCAGTAGAAAAATTTTCAATAATATGCTTAAGCCAGCATTTCATAATGGAGAAAATCCAAATACCAAAGACAGTATGAAAAATGCTTATCTTCACTATCAATTAGTGGGATAAAAATTAAGGTTATGAAAACTTCACTATTAATTCAGGGAATCACAATGGCACCATTACACACAAACATCAAATGTCTGACAAAACCAATTATTTAAAAGAGTGAAGTGTCGTATAATATTGTTGGAGTAGAAACTGATAATGTGTATTTGCAAAACAGTTATGCCTATTTTCTTAAGTTTAATAACCCATGTTTTACTAATTTAATTCTGTTTTATACTTGGTAGAAGTGTGGATCAATAAACTGTGTTATATCTATACGATGATATAACTGCAGTGAAAAAATTAAAAATATATATTAATATGGATGCAATTTTAAAAACATAATTTGTCACCAAAAGCCAAAAACAAAGAAAAATAAAACTGAATGTAGCATAATTTATTTACATACACTTTTTAAAAATAACACTAAACTTCATTGTTTATTGATGCATCATCCCACAGGTATAAAAATTATCAAGAAAACTTTGGAAATAATTATCACAATACATTTAAGAATAGTGATAATCTCTGGAAAAGAGTAAAGAAATTGTGACCAGAGAAACATCTAGAGGCCTTATAAGAGTGCCACGTAAAACATAAAGCATATGTAAATTATATAGTTTGCTACAAGATTCAAGATATCAGGCTTCTGGTCTCTACAACTGTGAGACAATTTCTGGAGTTATAAGTCACCAAGTGAGTAATGATTTTTTATAGCAGTCCTAGAAAACTAATACAATGTGTATTCCAAGACTGTTAATATTGTTTTTCACTAGTTTTCTCAATTTTTAACATTGGCTCATCTCT
Organism: Carlito syrichta; assembly: GCF_000164805.1. NCBI lineage: Eukaryota > Metazoa > Chordata > Mammalia > Primates > Tarsiidae > Carlito > Carlito syrichta. The sequence continues at coordinate 280,010 of NW_007245861.1, read as the reverse complement.
CTACATGTTAAGGGTAAAGAAATTGTTGACCTATGAAAATCCATAAGTTCAAACACTAGATTAAATATTGTTTTGTATACATCTACATAACTCAGTATAATACGAAGTCTGAGAACACAGGGATAGTTTTACATGATATAATTTTTATAATTAATCAATATTTTATATGAAATTTAAACTTTCAGAAAACATGTTAAAATTATGATTTTTAGAGTTTTCTTTAATCTAACTCTGCAGAGGTAATTATTTGCTACATTCTTTTCCAAATATTATAACCTCATACTTGATACTATAATGATAGTGAACATAAACTTTTAGTGTCTTCCTTTTTAATTTAACTATGAACATTTACCACATAATTAAGCATTATATAAAACATAATTTTTTTTTTTTTTTTTTGAGTCAGAGTCTCACTCCGTCGCCCAGACTGGAGTGCAGTGGCCGCTCCCGGCCACCACAGCCTCGACCTGCTGGGCTCCGGCGATCCTTCCACCTCAGCCTTCCAAGTAGCTGGAACTACAGGCACGTGTTGCCATGCCCGGCTAATTTTTGATTTATTGTAGAGATGAGGTCTCGCCTGCCCAGGCGGGTCTCGAACCTGCGGGCTCAGGCAATCCACTTACCTCAGCCTCTTTTAATGGCAGCATAGTGTTTCATTCTTTGAATATAGCATAAGTTATTTAGCTAATGCTTTAGTACTGGAACTCAGTTTTTTCTGCTATTCTCTGTTATAAATAATACTATGATGATGTTTCAAAAATGGCCTTGGAATAAGTTCAAATCCTTGTAGTATCACATAATTTTTTAATTTTGAAAAATAATTGATTACTCAATTTCCATATGTATAAACTGGTAAAATGATACAACCAATCTTATAAAATAACTTTTGAAACTTAAAGGTAATTTATGTAGGATATTTAAAATCAATGTCCAGAATGTGAGCAATCTCCCAAAAAAGAGTGTTCCAGGGTGTGTCTAAAATTATTATTGCTCTGCTGTAGTTGTCAGAGGTTTGGAGAAAAGGGAGGAATGAATGGGTAGAGCACAGGAGAATTTTAGCTTACCAAATAAACTGAAATTTAATAACCTAACTATGTGTGATACTACAATGGTGGATGAATGTCTTATATATTTGAACAAACTCAAAGAATGTACAATGCCAAGAGTGATCCCTGATGCAAACTCTAGACTTCGGGTGATAAGGGTGTGTCAATGTAGACTTATCAATTGTAACAAATATTTTGCTTTGGTGGGGGATGTTGGCAATGGGAGACACTATGCATGTGTAGGAACAGGTTGTATTTAGGAAGTTACTCTACTTCCACGTAATCTTGCTGTGATTCTAAAACTGCTCTAAAAACCAATCTATTAAATGAATACTGTTGATCTGTGCTACATACATATTACTGCATGTGCTTTGTGCCCTAGGTATTTCATAGTCCAGCCCTTGGTTCTAGACCACATCCTTTTATAGCATACACTTATAGTGATATTCTGCTAGAAAAGTTTCCAGTTAACTCTCAGATGCTGTTTCTCAGTTTGTGTGTTTCTCCGTTGAGTCTGTTCCACCTATAAAATATCAGCAGAAATTATTATTTTCTTTTAATAATGATTAATCATTGTTCACATATTTATTCAAAAATATTTATGTTTTATTTTAATTTTAACAATATGGGGTACAATTCAGGGTTAGGTACACAAATGGTCATTGTAGAGGTAAAATGTGGGTTTCACTTTGGTCTTCACTCTATCTAGGTTTGAGATTAGTTACCCTTATTGATGAAGTGTTACCCCTCCCTACTCTGGCAGTTTCCCACTACTACCAATTCCTTTCTTATAGTATTATGATAATCGTTCAGGATCCACTTATGAATGAGAATGTGTGGTACTCAGTTCTTTGTTTCCGTGATGGATCACTTATTATAGACTCTACATTCAAGTTGCTGCAAAGTTCATAATTTTGTCCTTCTTTATGGCTGTGTAATATTCCATCGTGTATATGTATCACTTTTTTTTTTATCCAGTCCACTTTTGATGGGCAACATGGTTGGTTCCATGTTTTTGCCATTGTGAATAATGCTGCAGTAAACATGCGTATGTAGGTATATTTTTTGTAGAATGATTTGAGTTCCTCTGGGTATATTCCCAGAAGGGAGATTGCTGGGTTAGATGGATCTAACCATTTTGATCTTTTAGGAATTGCCATACTGTTTTCCACGAGGTTGTACTAGTTTACACTCCCACCAACAGTGTAGAAGCATTCTTTTTTCATCACATCCTCTCCAGCATCTGTTGTTTTTTGAGTTATTGATGATGGTCATTCTGACTGGCATTAGGTGGTATCTCAGTGTGATTTTAATTTGTAACTCTTTGATGACTAGTAAGGCTGAATATTTTTCCATGTATCTGTTGGCTGTTTGTATGTCTTCTTTTGATAAGTGTTGATATCTTTTGCCCACTTTTTAATAAGGCCGTTTGTTTTTTTTCTTTTCAGCACATTTGAGTTCTTTGTAGATCTTAGTGTTAGGTCTTTGTCAGATATACAGCAGCAGAAATTCTTTAGAACTTGTTTAATGAAGATTGCAAACTTGCCTAGATATCATCAATATAGCACACTCCATATCCCTATGCATTGTTACTATGTGTTATCCAGTATTAACTTCCAGAAAAGTACTCTCACGCAAGGTGTACCCTCCCCCAACCTGGAACACACAAGTTTTATTAAATTTACTTGTGAGTATGTGGAGAAAATAAAACACTTAAAAGAAAGAAGCTCAGAAGTCAACCATACTCTCCTTACTCAGATACAGAAAGCTGTACACAGAAAACATAAATATTCATACAGTTAATAGCACCTGGGTACCAGAATATGCCTCCTAAAATATGTGCACAATTTTATGTGTGTGTGTTTCTCCTTGAATACCTCTATCCATGCCAGTCTGCATAATGAATATTTGTATACCTGACTCTGAATAGTTCTTCACATCTTTAACATAAAAAAATTTTTAAGGTCATTTAAAATGCTATTTCCTTTATTCTGTCAACTAAGAGTTAAACACTAGCCCTTTGAATTGCATCTTTTTAGAATGTTTATCTTATTCGACTCTGTATTGCAAACATTGGGTCATGCACTCATTAAACAAATATTTACAAAACCTTGACACCTGACAAGAGTTAAGCCAGACTATGGGAATGAAGAGTAAGCAAAATAGACACAAGTCAGGTAGTCATGAGACTTATAGAGTAGAGGGGAAATAGATATCCCTTATTATGTACTATATGTCAATTTTAAAGAAGAAATATAAAGTTCTATATTGGAACAAATATATATATCATTACATAATTAACTACTTATCAGAGGATCTGTTCTATTCTTTAACATCAACATCAAACATCTATCATATTATCCTGTATATAATTATCAATTTGTAAATATTTGTTAAAGTAAAAGTAGGTGAAGAGGTGAGGGATTTGCTATACAGAGAGATATTATTTGCTTTCTTTATTCCTATCCACGAAAAAATGTAGATTGTATTAGCTGGTCAGTATAAGTGTTTCTGCTGTGCTGAGCTTTTACATTCAGCTGAAATAGTCTAGCAGAAATAGTTTTTTGATCCTGAAGTTATGTTTATGTCTCAATGAGCATTTTTTTCTGTGTGCTACATTTCAAATTTATTATAGATTTTGCTATTGATTTTTGAGAAATGGGCTACAGGAATTTCTATTTAAAAAGCTAAACCACAAGTGTAATTGAAAGTGTGGCAAAGTTTCTACTGTATTCCTCATTAGATCTTCCTTTGATTGAAAATTGAGTTTTTAGGACCAGGTCAATACTTTCCACGGAGTAATTAGACTTGTTTGGACAATTGGTCGCAGTTCTAGAGTCCAGCTGATATCATCTATCAAAATTATGTATTCAATTGTTTTTATGTTTATAAAATATGATAATAATATTTTATAATAAGATTTCCACATATTAAAATGAGCAGAAAACTGTCTTGTGAGAAGATATATATTTCCAGGATTATTTTTGTTTGTTGTAGTCTTTGATACTTTCTAAGCTACAATATCCAGAAATGAACAAATAAATATTTTTTCTTAGAAGCAGTAGCCGGATCACATGGCTATTGCCATATTATAGTTACAGAGTGGACTAGTTGGTAATATTGGGAAATAAAGACAGATCTGGATTAGAGAGGTAATGTGAGAAAAGGCTCAATGAAACATGTTATCTTGTATGGAGGCTAGTAAGCAATGAAGCTAAGAGTATCTGACCTTAAAAGTCTTGGAGAATTATAATATGCACTACGGATATTAATAAAAAAATTAATAACTTAGGGAAAATAGTAGAAAATATTGATTATCATTTCAGCAAAGCTGTTAATTTACCAGTAAATAGTCCAACGTCAACATTCTTTGGGAGAGTGTGAGGAGCTGAAGTGTAAGGATAATAGGCATGTGTTATTTATCCGAAAGAAGCAAAGAAAGACACATATAGTCAAATGGCCATAATCTGATTTAATATATATCTTAAACTGAGAGTTGTTAAATGGAGGCAAATTGATCTCTAAAAAACATAGTATCAGAGTTGTATACAAATAAATTATAGGATTTTTTAATAAATGTCCTATCCATAATAAAAATTTTTGACATAGACAGAATTTCAGTCTAAGTGGGTAACTTACATTTTAAGACACTGATTAATTTATCCAAAGATAAAAGATGAATATTACATACGGTCTTTAGGCAAAATATTTTATATGTCTATTTAATTTAGTGCATATTATATGTCTAAATACATTAATGCAAAATGTTGGATGTTGAGAAAGCCATTGTCAAGTTTTGTGCCGATATCTAAGCATGAACTCAATGAATTTAAAAGAATATTAATCGTTCTTCTGCACCATTTGAATATCAGCAACATGATTCCTAGGGTTTTCAGGAGTTACAACATTTCTTTAAAACTCAGCTTGCACATCTGTATAAATGCACTGAACAGAAATACAACATCTTTTAATATTTTTAACCAAAGCATGGGGTTTTTTTTTTACTTTGTTTTTTTGTTTTTGGAGTCTCTCTGTCACCCAGGTTGGAGGGCAGTGGCACTCTCCCGGCCACCTCAGCCTCGACCTGCTGGGTTCTGGTGATCCTTCCGCCTCGGCCTTTCAAGTAGCTGGAACTACAGGCGCGTGCTACCATGCCTGGCTAATTTTTTTTATTTAATGTGGAGACAAGGTCTTGCCAAGTTTCCCGGGTGGGTCTCAAACCCTCGTGCTCAGGCAATCCTCTCACCTCGGCCTCCCAAAGTCCTGGGATTACAGCTGAGCCACTGAGTCCGGCCGATTTTTTTATTGATATTTTAGCATCAACTTAACATTATCTAAATTCTGTAGGATATATTTATATTAAACTTATAAAATAACAGAACAAATATGACAAATATCATTTACATATGATCTCAAAAGATGGAAATCAATGGCATGGGGAACACACAACTGACTATTAATTCCATGATATTTGTGGCATACAAATTATTTTGTTAATTTAGCTTGAAAATTTAGGGGCTAAAAATACTATTGTATGTATTTTATTTATTAATATGTAAATTGCAAGCAAAAATAATAAAGGAGGGAGTGAGGGCTAGCTAGAAGCCCAAACTTCACCTGCATGCAGCCTACTTATGTAGATAATCCTTGCTTGTACCCCACATCTCTAAAATAAAATGAAATTAAAAATAAAATTTAATTTAAGTAAAAAATAGAACTTTTATGAGATAACAACTTCCTTCAAACTATCTTCATTGATTTCATCTGCTCAATACAAATATATCAAATAGATTTGTTTTATAAACTAAGAAAAATGTAAACAAATAAAAAATTCCTCAAAGCCCCTTAACTTTGTTATATATTCCCATTATTAAAATATCTAAAATATTAATTAATATTTGCTGAAAAGTTTATGTTCTCAAAGAAAATTAAATTCTAAAATTGATAAGTGGAACTAATTTCTCCACGTTCATCTTTCTGTGAATTGTCTATAAATTAATAACAGTAATATCCTTACCAAGTCACTGTTAATCCTCTATTATGATTATGCCTAAAATTAACTTCTAAATTAATGTCTAAAAGTAGTTCTTTCCTTAGCTCATTTAAAAGCAACTCTTTGTTTGTTGACAGAAAGTTATAACAACCAGTAACCTTGTAATTCATTGGGTACCAGGTCCATCATAATTAACAAGATTCTTAAAGGGATTGTTTCTTATTTGTACTTGATTATGTAGATATCAGTTTGTGGAAACATTCCATCATCTATTTTCTTACTGTTTTTGTGTTGCTAAATTATCTTCTGACAAGTTAGTTGTAGCAGTTACATAAAATCAATAAATAAACCTTCAATTCAAGAACTCCTTAAGTAAATATCTGAATATTTTCAAGTGTCTTTTTTTTTATAACAAGCGATAGAAAACTGGTCTAAGTTTTTTAATGCAAAAATAAAAGACTGCTGGCCCTTTTCTATACCCAGTCAGTTCTCTGCCTTTCTAGAGGAAATGGCAATTGCCAGTATATTGTAGATCTTAACAATTATAATCTGTTCATTGGCAAAATACATACGTATGTGTATACACACACATATACACAAAAAGCTTGTGAGTTTATATATATATATACACACACACACACTGAAAAATGCTTGTTGTGTGTGTGTATGTGTGTGCAACCCTTTAAAAAACAAATGGCAATACTCTATATACTTGCTTTGGACAGTTTTCATTTAATTGTTTTAGATACAAGTAGAGCTGCATTATTCCGTTTCACAACTTAATATATTTCTCTGTGTATACTTATACTGTAATTGATTATCTTTTGCCTTAAATGCTATACAACCTCCCATAATTTTAGAGTGACTTTTCAGAAAATAATTACTATTATATTGTATATATTTGTAACATTTTGTTCAAGACTTTTTTTTCTTCAAATATGCATTTTAGAGGATATTTCACTGGTCTTCACTGTCTACCTTTCTATTCTTGTTCTATCTTTAATTTATGATGAATTGAATCAAAATATCCTAATAATATTTCCAGAGTAAAAATATATTACAAGCCGGGTACGGTGACTCAGCCTGTAATCCCAGCACTTTGGAAGACCAAGGCTAGTGAATTGCCTGAGCCCACAGGTTCTAGACCAGCCTGGGCAACTTGGCGAGACCTCACCTCTACAATAAATTTTAAAAATTAGTCAAGGGTGGTAGCACACGCCTGTAGTTCCAGCTACTTGGAAACCTGAGGAGGAAGGATCGCCAGAGTCCAGCAAGTTGACGCTGGGGTAACCATGAGTGTGCCACTGCACTGCAGCCTGGGCAACAGAGTGAGACTTCAACTCAAAAAAAAAAAAAAAAAAGAAAAGAAAAAAGAAAATGACCACAAAATCAGTTTTTAATTCATTAATTAATAACAATGGCATTAAATAATAATATGAAAGTGAATGCACATCATTTGAGTTAAAAATAAAGACTGAGCAAGAAAATTTATAAATATGCTATGAGAAAAGAAACAGAGAAAGTGAACTTAATGCACTTTCACAAATATTTAATTTTCAGGTGTGGAATAGTGAGAAAAAATACAGAATGAAAAGAATAAAGAAAGCAATAGAAAAAAAAAACAAGGATAGAAGGAAAGGATGGTGGATAATTTTCTAAACTTAAAACAGCAATGTAGTATGCTAAGCTATTCAGCTTACATTATTTTATTTTACTCTAAAAATTTGCTTAAAAAAAAGTCACAACTGAGAAAAACAAATAAACCCCTGAGCCAAATCCTTCCCATCTCCTGCTTCTTTTTAAAAAAATCAGTAAAACTTTATTGAGACACAGGTATGGTCACTTGTTTACTTACTATTTATGACTTTTTTATGCTGCATTGGCAACAGTGAACAGCTGGGATAACAGAAGCCATGTGGTTCACAAACCTTGATGTTCTTGCTACTTGCCTTGTCTTATTTTTTTTTTTTTTTTTTTTTTGAGTTGGAGTCTCACTCTGTCGCCCAGACTGGAGTACAGTGGCCACCACAGCCTCGACCTGCTGGGCTCTGGCGATCCTTCCGCTTCAGCCTTCCAAGTAGCTGGAACTACAGGTGTGTGCTACCACACCCGGCTCATTTTTTAAGATTTAGTGTAGAGATGAGGTCTCGCCAAGTTGCCCAGGCGGGTCTCGAACTCGTGGGCTCAGACAATCCACTCACCTCAGCCTTGCCTTGTCTTTGACAGAAGAAGTTTGGTAAAAAGCGGTAGTCTTAAAAGAGAAATAAATGATGTTTGCAGAATAAAATGTTAATTTTCCTATTTATATTTGTATCATCCTAGTTTTTAAGTTATGTTTATATATAGATACATGCACATATATGCATTATATACACACATATTATGCATCTACACATATACATTTGCATAACATGTTGGAGAATAAAGCATGCATTAACAACATCCATGTGTGTATTTTTAATGATTAAATTTGACACAAATGTTGGAATACACTTCTGAAAGTACATCACATGACATAACATGTCTGAAAAGAATTAGGAATCTCAGTGTAAATATTGGTGCCCAAAGAAGAAAAAAAATTAGAATTTCAAGTTTTTTACTTGTTACCTCCAACTCATTTTGTTTTGTTTTTGTTGAGGATGCTTAGCTCATTTCTTCACCTTGATATCTTGATTCCATAACTTTCAATTTCATCAGGATCCACAATCTATTGGTCCTACTCTTCTCTGTCTTTCAGTTCTTCACTTCTATTTTTACTCATGTAAATATAATACACTATTTTTTACAATTTTGCATTATCTAAGCCCTCAGCACCTCTACTATTTATCCAAACTTGCTCTCTCTTGCTTTTAATAGTTTCTTAGCAAACTAAATCTGTCTAAATTCATATTTTTGTATCTGCCTCCAACCTCCTAAACAGTGTTGAGTTCAAACAAATAAAACAATAGAGGAACTAAATTGAAGTAAACTCCTGTGCTTCCTATCATCCTATATATTTCTAGTCATTTCACCTATACTTTGACTCCTCAAATTCATGTATTTTCCACTTTCTACAAATTTTCAGTATCTCCTTTATTTTCCCTCACTCTCAGCTGATTGCCTTTCTATGTCATTAATAAGATAAAATAATAGGAAGAGATTATTTACAAGCTAGGTCTCAAGCTCCCATCATCATAACTACCACCTAACCTTATCTGTGTTCACCTAGTCCGTTATAAATGCACTATCTTCTGTTTTGTTACTACATCAATTTTCATGCTTCCAATAAAGGCTGACCCCTCTAGCCAGATGCCATGTTCTTCAACCACCAGCAATTCTTCTCTTTCTCTTGTATCCCAATGTGCTCTTCTTTACATTCTCAATGGTGCACACCTATGATATTATTTTTCTCATTTTGAGAGTAAAATAACTCTTGTTTCTATATTTTCATCTAAGTATCATCCCATTTTGCTCCTTCCTATGATAGTAAACTATATGCATCATTGTCAATTTTTCTCATCCTATTCTATTCCACTAATGTTCAATCACCTCTCAAAATTGTCCTGTCAAAATTACCAACGTTTCATTTAGTTTATCTGGCAGTTATTTCTAATTTTGATTTTAATTGACCAAACTGCATGCTTTGCCATGTTAGATCATTCATTCTTTGTTAAAATAGTTTTTTCTAATTTGGCTTCTAGGGTGCCATACTTTTCTGGTTTTGATTTGACCCAGTGGCCATGTGCTAAGGCTCTTTGTTTTTCTCTTTATCTTCCCTCAATCCTTCTCTTATACTTTCAGTACAGGTTTTGCTTGTTTGTTTGTTTAATTCAGGGAGAGGGAATTTTTTTTTAAATCTCTGAGCGTGTACTTCCTTGTTGATATCAACCGGTTTTATTCATGTAAATGCAATCTATATGTTGAGGTGACCCATATTTACATTTCCAATCAAGTTATCTTTCCTAACTCCAAGTGTCTATAGCCAACTGCCTAATTCATATATTCTCTCACTTCAACATGTCCAAAAGTTATCTCTTGAATTCTTATAGACCGCAGTCATAAAATGTCCAAAGTAAATGTCTTGATTTCTACTATGGATACAAACTTGCTTTTTTCATACTCTTCCCAATTCTCAATAATACCAACATTTTTCCCTCTAGTTACTTCAACCAATGACCTTGAAAACTTTCTCTTTTTTTTTTTTTTTTGAATTGGGGTCTCACTCCTTCACCCGGGCTGGAGTGCAGTGGCATGCACACTCCCGGCCACCCCAGCTAGACTTGCTGGGCTTCAGCGATCCTTCTGTCTCAGCCTTAAGAGTAATCGGAACTACAGGCGCAAACTACCACACTCAGCTAATTTTTTATTTATTGTAGAAACGAGGTCTCGCCAAGTTGCCCGGGCTGGTCTAGAACTCTCAGGCTCAGGCAATCCACTTGTCTCGGCCTCCCAAATGCTGGGATAACAGGCTGAGCCACCAAACCCAGCCTTGAAAACATTCTTAAACTCTCTATATTTCTCTCAGTCTCCCATCTGATCTTCCAGAAAGTCCTATTATTAATCTTTTCAAAATTTACTATAATATAATCACTACCACTACTTCTACTACATGTATTTGAACATGGTCTTTCCGTGAATAGATAAAATTGTAACAGATATCTTTCCTTTTTTAAGTAAAAATCAGAGAGAGAGTAATCTATTTTGTCTTTATCAGTTCTGGAGAACAAGAGAAAGCAAAGTGACAAGTCTAATAACATAGGACTTTGAACTCAGAATCCCCCACAGTTAAAGCTAAAGGTTCTGGGTTGCTGTTTGAAATTCTTAATAATTTTATCTTTGAATTTGTGTTTTGTAAGCAGCTACAATGAGAAGATGAAGAATTTGCCTGTGGCCTCAGAAACTCCCTTTACCTCTCTCTTTCTTGGGATGGATTCTTATCTCCCGACTTCCTGTTCCCTGCTCAATTATCCTCTTCCTGTCCTCACCTTGTTAATTAAACCCTGCCCTATTGTTGATGATAGGGTAGCACAGACGTGAGGGCAACCCATATTTTACTTGGTAGAAAAACTGGAGAGTATGGGAGTGCGGGGTACAGGCATGATCAGGGCCAATTACGTGTGCCCCACAATTTCTTTGGGCATAACTTCTCTCGTTCCAGGTTGCCAAAGACTTTGGAATGGGGAGATAGGTGGAAAACCACAAGTTTGAAAACTAGATGAAGCCTTCAGTAGAAAACAAATGGAGAAAACCTGCCCTTTTACTAACTTGAGGCTGTGATCTTGGATGAAGCAGCAGGTGATCCAGCAAGAAATTTATTAAATGTCAGAGGAGAGATTTCACCTAAGTTAAACAAGCGAGAAAGACTATATAGTCAATGCTGTTGTCATAAAGGCTTGTATGAATTTGCTAGGGATACCATACCAAAATTTCAGAGACTAGGTGGTTTAGCATTTATTTTCTCACAATCTGGAAGCTACAAATCCAAAACAAGGATGTTGGTGGGTTTTGTTTCTGCTAAGGCTTCTTTCCTTGACCTGCAGATGGCTAACTTCTTGCTGTGTCTTCAGTTTTTCCTGTTTGTTTGTTGTCTCTTTCTGTCCAAATGTCCTCTCCTGACAGGGACAAGAGTCAGATTGTATTAGGGCCTTAACAGCTTCATTTTAACTTTTAAAGGCCTTATCTTCAAATACAGTTTCATTCTGAGATTCTGGGGGTTAGAGCTTCAACATATAAATTTGAGGAGGTCACAGTTCAACCCATAACAGAGAGGTCAGAACTCAGTTTAAGTTCGATTCTGCTGAAAATAAGTATTGGAGAGATTTTATAAACTTATGTAGGGAGATTGCAGGTAATCCGTGTTTACTTTAATTAACTCTATCCAAAGAAAGAAAAATTTGTCATGTCTTTATGAGAGAAAGTACTTCTACAATCTGGAAAAAGGTACCTATCTTCAAGTTAGTCTTTCATTCTTTCACAGAAATTGGAAGATAAGGGCATCGTCTTTCTAGGTGTTTATGTTAGAAAAGGATTGCCTCAAGGTCTTTGAGGTGACAATTCTGGGTTTTAACACCTGAAAGAGGTTCTTAAAGTATTTGCATAAGAAAGGGGCAGAGAAATAACAATCAAAAGTTTTCTAAAGTAAACAAGAAAAAAGAATTAAAGGCCTAGAATCAGTAAAAAGCTTGCCTGGAATTTAGTCAAGCTGAAGAAAAAATTAAGCCACTCTTGCTGATAGGCAGATTCTGAAAATTAGAGACTAGATGGCCAGCTAATTATCCACAGATTTTTTTCAGCTAGAGAACTATATCAAGTACAAGGAAGACCAGATAGAGCCTGGTAGAAAAGTAAAAATAAGGGAAAATTGAGAGAAGTGAATGTGCTTCCCACCTATGTGCTAGTTCATAGGTAAGGAGAAACCTTATAGCTTGTGAAATTTGATAGAAACTCCAACTAAAATATGTTCTCTAAAGAATAGTTGTCTGAAAAAAGAAGGCATAGATTTGCTCCAAAATCATAGAAGTCACTGCTGTGGATCTTCTTTAGTGCTTGTCAGAGATTGCAGAGGGCATCCATATTTTACATTAACTTTTCAGATCTCGTTAGATCATATGCATCATAAGAACTGAGTTGAAGAGTGGCTTTCACTGTGTACTGCACATGCTACAGGCCTTCTTTTGATCTGTTTCCACTTGAAATTGGAAACGTTATGGAGTGATTGTACGTTTTCTATAAAATCCAAAAAGGCCTACGAGGCACTATGCTTTCTTTTTGTGTGTGTTAGGTGGTACAAGATATGGAATGAATGGAAGCATGTCAGCGTATTCTGTTCATACCATGGAACTGTCAGAAAATCCAGTGAGACTTTTACTTCTGTCTTCTTTTTGCCCTTAATTTTTTTTTGGTAGTCTTTTCTGCTATTTTTATATTTATTGGCATTTAAGTTAGTCAGTAGTCAATTTGGTAGTCTTTTCTGCTATTTGAATATTTATCGGCATTTAAGTTAGTCAGTAGTCAATGAGAATAAATTATTTTAAAAAGTTGCTTTTTTCTCATCAATGCCATATTTTCTCATGTCTAGGTGCATTTTAGACTAAGTTTAAATTTATGTTCAGAGTATTTGTATGTACATTATTGGTCTATGAGGACAGAATAGGCATTTAAAGCATTTATATTCCAAACAATAATTATCCAAATAACATTCCCTTTAAAGATCGGCTCCTCCAGAAACTGATGAAAGCATCTGTTATACAAGACTTTTATTATAATTGTATTAATAGAGTCTGTTACCCTGAGCTACCAGCCAGGATATGGAAATATATTTAATGGCAGTGTCTGATAAGAGTACACTCAAAGAACATTGCATTCTATCAGATATAATACATGTATTTTTGCCACTTTTTATTGCATTTTTCTAGGCTGCATTTCTTTGTACTTATATTCGACAGTTAATATAAGAAAATAAAAACATAATGCTTTGTAAAATTTATAAAGAAAATCACACCTCCAATAGAAGATCATTTTGGGGGAAAAATTGTAATTAGGTCATTGAATTTTTTTTTTTTTTGAAAATAGAGACTGGGCTCAGTGGCTCTGCCTATAATCCCAGCACTTTGGGAGGCCAAGGTGAGTGGATTGCTTGAGCCTGCATGTTGGAGACTGGCCCAGGCAACTTGGCAAGACCTCGACTCTACAATAAATCAAAAATTAGCTGTGCGTGGTAGTGCTTGTAGTTATGGCTACTTGGAAGACTGAGGTAGAAAGACGGCTAGAACCCAGCAGGTCAACGTTGGAGGGCGGTGAGCATACTACTGCACTCCAGCCTGGGCGATGGAGTGAGACTCCCACTCAAAAAATAAAAAATAAAAAAATAAAAGAAATGAAAATAGAGAATATGAACACTTATGTATACGTGGGGTTGCCAAAAGATAAAATTATAACAAATTTTAATTAAAGATCTAATTGGTTTTTATTTGAGAATCTTCAATTGAGTCACACCTCATTCTATAAAATAGAATAAGTATTTCAATGAGTTGAGTGCAACAGTTTGGTTTTACAAATAGAAAAGAGCTGAACAAAGCAGAAATGGGGAACAAATAATAGATTAGTCTTTTCAAAGTCACTTTCCTTGTAAGGTTAAGACAGAGGGAATTTTTAAAATGCTGACTTGGGTACACTGGGCCTTTTCTGACTAGTTGCTGTGAATCTCCTGCATTTGGAATACTGGTAAGCTTCAGAATTCAATTTGATTACATAACAACTAGCATGAGTGACTCCATTCTGGTTTGGTCTGGTCTGCTGAAGTAAGTGCAGGAGGCGAGTCCAAAACAATGGCCTCCCATAAACTTTAATAGAGCTGTACTTCTAAAAAGAGATCATTTACTTATTTCTGTGTTTTATATTGTTTCTTAGCTTTAATTAAGAAAGAAGTACACACAATGAAAAAAAGTTCACACAACAAAGTTTGTATTTCAAATACAAGACATGGGAGATCTCTAATGGATCAACATGGGCAAAAATACAGTACTGAAAACAGTTGTTTTATCAATATTTATTGACATGTTGTGACCTAAAGAACAGCATTCACTTTTTAAGGTGAGTTGTTAAAGTGTTTGTATATTTACCATTAAAGAAACAACATAAATTTCTTCTCATTTCAGGAATAAAAAGCATAAAAATATTATTGCAATTTATCAGGTATAAAATGGGAATGTTTCTATCAAAAATGCAAGTCAATGATCAAAATAATGTGCCTACAATATGTCTAACATCTCAGGTATATTTTATTTATTAATCTTATTAATATTATTAGATATCCAATAATGTGTCTTCAATCCAGTTTATTTAGTGAACAAGAAACTGCAATTCATGCTTACATATCTTAAGTGGAAGCCAAATTCAAACATGAACATTGCTTGGTTCTTATTTTCATATTTTTTGAAAAAATATATACCACAATAAATTACAGTAGAATTGTATTTTTTTTTTTTTTTTTTTTTTAAGTTGGAGTCTCACTCTGTCGCCCAGACTGGAGTTCAGTGGCCACTCCCGGCCACCGCAGCAGCCTCAACCTGCTGGGCTCCAGCGATCCTCCCACCTCAGCCTTCCAAGTAGCCGGAATTACAGGCATGCGTTACCATGCCCAGGTGATTTTTTTGATTTATTGTAGAGATGAGGTCTCGCTGCCCAGGCGGGTCTCGAACCCGCGGGCTCAGGCAATCCACTCACCTCAACCTCCCAAAGGCGCGGGATTACAGGCTGAGTCATCGAACCCGGCTTACAATAGAATTGTAAATGTCATGCTGAGAAATGATATGCTAGTTTAAAACAGTATTTCATGTGTATCTTCAATCATAATATAGTAATGACAAGAATCATTTAAAAATAGAGTTGATAATTTATAAAATTTGAAGAATATCCCATTTCCAAATATCCCCTTAAAATTATTTTTCAGTATCTAGCCTTCCATCATTATTCTATCAGTCTTCACTGAGGAAGATCTTAGAAGGCATATGTTCCTTGTAGGACAATATATTATGTCTCTAATACTTAATTACATTACAATTCTGAGACATTCTTTTTTACTTACTAATTCTTCTCTTGTAATAAAACATAAACTGAGACACTGATATTTAGTTCTAACTTCTCTCAAAATATCAAAACTGTAGAAGTGGATAGCCAACATTAAGATAGCACACTTTATAAGCCAAAAGGGATACAATAGCCCCTCCACTGAGGGGTGTCTTCTATACTTCCTTTCATAACTTATAACAATCAGTTTTTCTCTTATATCGACTGTAACTTTTATCACATCTTCATTAAGGAGAACAGGGATGTTATGGGGTGGAGAATGAGTAGACACAAAGAATACAAAAAGTTGAAAACATCATGAGTCCCTTGGCTATTTAGAGAAAATGTTCTTTGCATAATTATGATAAGGTATTACATCTAGCCAGCCCTCAAAATGCTTTTATTTTAAGTTATTCTTCATAACCACAAACCTTGGCCTCTTCTTGGTGACAAAATGTTGCAATGAACTGTGTAAGATCACTTTACTAAGTTGTGTCCTTGTTTAGGGTAGAAGTTAAAAGCTAGGCTAAAAGGAGAACAATACTAAAATAAAAAATGAAGGCCACATAATGGGGTAAGAACAAACCTATTATGGGGAGAAAGAGGTTACTGTAAGGCATTTGACCATGAGTAACCCAGATATCAGCAACCATTCTAAGTTGTGGTATGTAAAAAAACCTTCCAGGATCCTGGAAAACACAACATTTTAGCACTTTGAAAAGCAAACTCTATCACTGTGCTCAAATCTAAAAAATTACAGAAATGTATAAAAGGATTCTTGAATCCTAGAGTACATAAAACCAGATACTAACTAGTTATCATGAAGCACAGTTCCAAATTCTGTAGTGACCTTAGAAGAAGAAATTTGAGCTAACTCCAGCAAAACTTAAACTCAAACAGATGTATCTGAATGTGATTCCACATAATTGAGGATCCTTGGAAAGTGTGGAAAAGAATAATAATAATAAATAATCCAATTTTTTCCTACATGATTAAAAAAACAGTTTTTTCTCTCATGTCCTCTGAAAAAATCAGAGGTATTTAGTTGAGAGATGAGAAGTAAAGAAGCAGCATATATGGTTAATAATAAACCCAAATCTATTCACTCATTTTCAATCTGGGGGCCGGGATAGTAACTTTTGATATCTTAGTCATTTTTTTTCCCAATTTTACAATTCAAATTTTCATACTTCCTATATATACCTTCTACTTGCTCATTTACTTTTTAAAGATAATTTGAAATAGAATTTTTTATAGTAACAACTTCTGTGGGTCAGGAATTGTGAAATGATTAAGCTAGGGGATTTTAGTACTGGGTCTCCCATTAGTTTCAGGCTATCAGCCAAAGCTGCAATCAGTTGAACCTCAATTGGAGCAGGACGATCTACTTCTGAGGTTACTTGTTTGTTGGCAAGTTGATACTGGTTGTTAGTGAATGAACTCAGTTTCCCTCCACATGGTACATAAGCTACTAAAATGGTAGCACAACACTGAAAATCTTCTATACTCAATAAGGAAATTAGAGTTCGCAGTAGGAATTGCATCATTGCACTTCAACTAGTCCCCTAAGTGGAAGATAATTCTACCTAATAAAAAGCTAAATCAATAGTTGATTTCAATTTATTATATTCTCTGACATTTTGATAAGAAATCACAAGTTTTCTTGTGTTTCAATGTTAATCGAGAGATGATAAACGATTCTTATAGTTTTAAAAGAATATACATTTGTTAGTAACAATTATTTTTAAAAATCCCTTTATAGAATTTTACTTTATTTATAATAAACTTGAGATTTATATACTTTTTCTCATTTTTGCAGTGGAAGTAAACCCTAGCCTCAGGTTCTAAAAATGTTGAAAAACTACCCATAATTACAAGAATTTACTAATCTGAAGTCTAACAAGATATCAAAACTTCAAAATTTCTATTGTTTTCATCTCTCATTGAATATAAATTGAGGGAAAAATATTAGAACCAATTTGACCAAAAAACGATTAGCAAAGTATTTACTTTACATATTATTTCTAGCCAGGCATGCTGGCTCATGCCTACAATTTCAGAGATTTGGGGGGCAGAAGGAGGATTGCTTCAGGCCAGGAATTTGAGACCAGCCTGAGCAACATAGCAAGACCCAATCTCTAAAAATATTAAAATAAAATAACTGGGTGTGTTAATGCCCACCTATAATTACAAATATTCGGGAGACTAAGGTGGTAGGATTGTTTGAGTCTAAGAGTTCAAGGTTCTGGTAAACTATCATTGTGCCACTGCACACTGGCCTGAGCAGCAAAGAAAGACCTTGTCTCTAAAACAAGTAAACCACAAAACCACCACCACAACAAAAGCATACACATCATTTCTGACTCATTGAAGAAAATATTCCAAACTAAGTTATGCATTCTATATGAATGTATGCATTATTCTGAAACATTAGCATCTAAAATGTGTATAATGCAAATAAACCAATGCTTAACATTCTAAGTGCCAATGAATTTCAACATCTGATAGTGTTTAATTCAAACTTGTCTCTGAATAAAATCTGCCAAAGGGGTTAAAAATATAGTCAAATAGTAAAAGAGCAGCAGAGATTAAGTGAGAATTGACTTGAAGAGTATGGATGTAAATCGTACTGAATCCTACTGAATTAATCATCTCTCATTGATTTTTAAAATCCTTGGTGGCCCATTACAACGATCTTTATCTCCAGCTGCTTAGATGAACATTTTTTTTCCAAGATGAAGATGTTTCCATGGAGATGGGTCAATTTATCATAGCAAAATTAGATTATGCTTCAGTTTGTAAGAACTTTGTATAACTGATTAAATATTTTCGGTTGAGAGATATCTAGATCATTATACTATCTCCATCTTATTTCCCATTCAGTGATATTTATGTGACTCAAGAAAATACAATATTCTGATAGTTAACTGACCTCTACTATTTCTTCAGAAATTATAAATATCAACCAAATAATAAACTGTTCCTTTATGTATTCAATTATACACTCCCTTGTTTTTCACATATGCTGGATCAAGTAGGGACGCTTTAGTGATAATAGCACATGGATGCTCAGGTGACTTAAAACTTAGAGAAGACTATCACTCAAAATTATAAGGAATTTATCAATTTTTACATTAATACAAAAAACATTACCTAAAGTAGCTCTGATAAAAAATATATATTAAAATTGCTATCCATAAAAAATTAACAGAAGTTAACAATAAAAATAAATAATATAAACTTTCATTTTTAACCAAGTTACTTTGAAAAATGTAACTGTGAAAGCTACCCCGTAATAAATATATCACTATTGTAACAACTTCCAAAATAAAGTCAAAATTTGTCTACAAATATATTCTCATTATTAACTTTACAATTTCCTTTTCAAAAGGCTCATTGTGATTATAAGGTAGTATAAAATCGCTTATCCCTAGATTTAAGTAAATATTCTGACTTCTCAACCCAGTACGTATCTTAAGTTTGTGGAATTGAAATGAGTCTAAAGAAAACATATTAGATGATAAAAGGGGAATGCTTTCCTACGTAGACTACAATCAATATGTTCCAAATAGTCTTTATGTAGCAAAATAATAAATGGATGAGAAGATGAATGGAAGGGATTCATAATTGACAAGACAATTTAACCACAGATCTGGAAACAGATGAGAGTCAAAGCAACTGTAAAGTCTAGAGTCAGTAGCCTTAATAAGGGCCTCATGACCAGAAATACACCACCAGTCATATGATGTCAGGAATAATTTTTTAATTTCCCAATATCTTTGTCCTTTTGGCGATGATTCAACATTTAAGAATGGAGTATACAACTCGAGTATCTTAGATAATATGCCTGTCTATTCACTTAGGAAATATATTTTCCTGAGTACCATCCCATCAAGCTGCATCCAATGGAGGAGAGGACATTCCACAAAATGAAATCATAGCCCTTTTAAGTAAAAATTAATTCTTTTAGGTAAGAATTATTCTGGATACTAGTGCATATTGCATCTGAGCTATCTACATTCTGTCAAATAATATAATTCTTTAACATATACTTATTAATTAAAAATACGTTTAAAAAGCAGAACAACATAGTATGCAGTTTAAATGAACCTAGTTGTTCAAAGTCACTCATTAATTTGAAAATCTGCCATCATACTAAGCCATATAATTATACTGAACTATATTAATGTTTTACTTTCACATGCATATACCACACATTTGTACAATAGTTACTAATATTATTAATAGTATTAATCTTACAGCGCCTACCTCTGATAATTACCATTTTATTTCACTACTACTATACAGAAACTCACTGTAGGATATCCTGAAGAAATATTTATTTGTATTTATGCTTTTAGAGTCCCATACAAGTGACAAAATAAACACAAATGCAACATAAAAAAATAAGCTTTCCATAGCCTCCAATTTTATTTGAGCTACAATTTTATTTAAAATATAATGCTGAAAAGATTGATTAAAAACATATTACCAATGTCAGACTTATATGTAAAGTAATACTTTCAAGTTATAATTATGTCTGTATTGCAGTTATTAGTTTTCCTGATGACAGTAGAAGAAAACTATTGGTTGTAAAGTACCTGCTTTTCAACTATTTTTTAGGAAAACATAAAATATTACTAATAAATTCCAATAGAAAAAAATGACAGTCCATAGTTATGTTGGCCCATATTCATCATACAATTTGGGTTAATTTTAGTTATACAAGAAATTATAGTCAACAAAATTTTAATGTTGGTGTAAAATAACACAGATATATGTGTGGTTGTACTACATAGACTGGAATCAATATATTCCAAATAAGTTTTATATGCCACATTTATCATTCCTCTAAATTTAACATTTCAATCCATAACTGCACAACATAAAAAAAAAGTTGCCATTAGATAAATATGCTGGAAATCTGCTTTTTAAAAGCCATCTACAATTTAGACAGGTATGTGCACACTTAAAAATTTTTTTTCAATGTATTTATAATAATGCTATGCATATGTTCAGCTCTATAACATAATTTTTTATAATAATGTAGTATAGTCATTAAAACAAAATCTAGATAGCCAATAACGTGGAAAATTCAGCAAAATTTTGGTGTACTTTTTATGGTATAAGACAATCAGATTCACAGTCAAAGGTACTCAAAATAAAGAGAGATTGTGTGATTTGCATGAGGTCTTTTAGAAATATTTGGTAGAATTAGGAATAATATCTGTGTTTTCTAAACTTGAGACTGCTATTCTTTTTCTACAGTGCTCTCCTTTTTCTATTTTCTTTTAACACCCACAGAACGTATTTTATTTTTTTATATAGTAGATTCTCAACTTAAACAAGTAAATATGAGATTTACAATCAAGTCATTATTTGAATAATATATATTGTTAAATTGATTTGTTTCCTATTTCATGGTCTGATCAGTTACTCATACGCCCTTTACATTTTTTTCTAAATTCTATTAGTTAGTTTAAAAAGAAAACAAGCTGATATTTATCAATTTCCAAAAAACATTTGAACTAAACTCTCATCCCTTCAATATCTCATGCAAAATTATATTTTCATTACCTTAACAAATATATATATTTTTGAAAAGTCTTTCAAAATTCAAATTTTAAAACGTAAATTCTGAAGATTGGAATACAATAGATGCCATGTGAGAAAAATATTCACTTTTTAAAAGTCTTCATGTGATTCTCATAGCAGTCTGAAACCAGACTAGAAAAACCAGACTAGAAAAAGAGAGATGTTAAAAGCATTTTAAGATTCTATACTAGTCAAATTTTTAAAAATTATTTATGTCAATTATATAATACTTACTACAGAAGATAGTAGACTTATTTCCAAAGTGCAGAAGAATTTTCTTAATGCTTCAGTGTTTAGACTATGTAATTCAGCCACCATTACCTGTTGCAGAAAATTTAGAGATTTATAGGTTCTTTTTAAAAATTGCAACGAAATGAGTGGGGAAGAATAATAAGTCACTAACGGATCATGTCTGAATGCCCACTCATGATGGCTAAATATATAGAGAATTTAAACTTACAACACATACCACTCTCCATGCTTAGTATCATCTGCTAAATATTCTCTGTACCTTCATTGACACCTTAGTTACATGCCAACTTTCCTGCAGTTTCCAGAAAATCTTTAGTTGAGACATCCAGTTTCATGAATTATCCATAATTCTACTGACCATACATGTATTGCTTTACTTGTATACATAATTCTAGCATCTTAGTTTAACGCTGTTATCTACAGATATTGCGATATTCTTATTTTGACCAGAAATATTTTATCTTTTTTCTCTTGAAACATCTCTGCAACTTCTACAACTCCATTAATAGATTGTCTATGTTCTCAAATTCCATAATTCACTGCCAGTTGTTATACCCAATTTTTCAGGCTTACTGAACATAAATAAACAAATCTGGAAAACATTAATGGTTGCTGTCACACTATTGCTTATATGTGTTTCACACAATTAAGGTAAAGAAAAAATTGTATACATATTCTGAAATCAAATATATTTGTATTTTTTGTCATACTTTTCTTTTACATGGTACCTAATAAAATTGATATTTGCATTTCTAAAAAGTGAATGTACTTTTTTATTCTCCTCCCTGTTGTCCTTTACTTAACCAACATTCTCTAATTTCAACTCTGAAATAAATAGGTTCCTCAAGAATATAGTTGTCTATATTCACAGTGAAAGTTGTAGATAAAACGTACAGCTAAAATACATTTAATTTACAAAAATAGCGTAGTTTCTGTTGACCTAACCCCCAAAATAAACGTTCAGTTGAAAGAATTAAAAATCAAACAACATAACAAACAAAAGCATTGTTCATCTTAAAAGGAATATTTTACTCAAGGTCACAGTTCTTTGCTTGGATATAAAATAATTAAACTTTGGAAAATCCAGATATTTTACACCATTTACTCTTATGCAGATGCTTATTATTTCCATAGATATAAGAAACATTCTAAATTATAAATGACCATTAATCTAAGCGAAGTTTAATGTTGTGGGAATTCTACTTAACTAGTTAAGAGATGATTTCTTGATGTAAGTTTTTTTCTGAACTACTTTTTAAAACTTCAGTAAATGAGGAATAATCTCTAGATAATTCTTGAATGTTATTAAATTTCCTTAGCTCTGAAGAAATCATGATATGTGCTACAGAATTGGTACATTAAATTAAGAAAAGCTGTGTCTGCGACTGTTTCTTTAAGCAGCACTGATCAAAAAACTTGCCATTCTGACCTCATTGATCTGGCTTGTCAAAGTCAGTCAGATACTTTTTTTCAGACCACAGAAATATCAGTCATAATATTTACTGAAATAAGCATTCACTATGAATTTAGTTAACTACAGACTGTGAAACACTTATACTTGGGTAGAGAGAGCAAGGGTTAGGATCAATATCTACTTTCGTGATTATGTCCTAAGGTTCTTACATCTCAAAGGGTATGCACTTACACTCACAAAATTCTGTAAATCAACAAATACAATTTGACAGATTTTATTTTCCAACTGGTAAGATGTAAAAAGAGGAGCTATAAAAGCAGAATCTCAAGATGATCACACAATTATCTTAAAAGAGATTCTTGGTCATATCTAATCCTGTCTAAAAAGGTTAAAAGAAATTAGTCATTAGAATCATATAAAAGTCAGGATCTATTGAGGTGTGTGAAAAAATATGTACAGTTTTTTTTCCACCTTTTTTTATACCCTTCAGGATAGAGTTAAATTAGAATGCCTTTGTGACCTATTTCTTCGATATCATCTTAGGATGTTTTATGGTTGTTAGGGCTAAGGAGAGAACTTTAGAAAATGGCAGCAACCTGAAAAAAAAATCACTTAAGACAGAGCACCTATCTTAAAATTGCTAAACGACTTAAGCATAAATATAGGTCACAGATATGGACAAATAGGTAAACAGATAAATGAATCAAATCAGTAGATGGATAGATAGATATATAAATAAGTAGGTTAACAATGTATCATCTATTATAAGCAGATATTAACCATATAGTCTTCTTTATTAAGTAGAAAGACTGACCACAAGATTGCACTAATTTTTAAATATTTTCTTCAGTAAATATTCATTAGTTGCCATGCATGTGCCAGGAAATCAAAAAGATAAAGAAATTAGTGATGAGCCAAATAAACTGATGGAAAGGAAATAGCTCAAAAGTTTGTATGTGCACACACACACAAACCAGATGGTTAAATACAGATACTAATGATACATACATAGATATAGGTATAAAAGAGAGTGAGCTATATCTAGTTGCATTAGATATACAAATATGAATATTTTGTGTGTATATGTGTGTGTGGTATGTGTGTCTGTGTCAGTTCTATGTGTATTTATTTGTGTACAATATATGGTATGTTTGCCTATGTCATGATATATATTAAGCAGTGACAGTTCCACTGAAGAAAAATAAAGCATATTAAAAGGGATTGTGAGGAATACTGAATTTTTGTCGGTTAGAGCTTGCTATTTTATATAGAAGAGTCACATAAAACTTTTCAATATGATGCAAATCGATCACAAAATTGAGTAGAAGTTGTTTCAGGTCCAAGAAGGCATTGCAAATAATGTTAAGAGTTTTGGCTTGTATGAGTGAGACAGGAAGCCGTTGGAGAGATTTGAGGAAAAAAAGATATCGTTTGTCTTATGTATTAAAAACCCTCTGGCTGCTGTGTGTTGAAAAGACTATAATAGTAAATGTGCAAATGGGGAAAGCAGTTGGGGACCACTGCAATAGGCTTGAAAAGGAATGCTGGTGGTTTGGGGAAGGTAGCAACTTTATAAATTTAATATGTCTCCTTTTACAAAGTCTCAAATCTTCACTGTACATTACTGTACTCACGCATCTCATTTCACATCATATGCATTTCCTTTCTTATTTCAAATAATACACTAAGATATTTCTGTCTCTCAAAAATATTTAATATTGAGGTCCATTATCTTTATAAACTGTTTCATATATAAAGGAAGATTAAGCCTATGATTTTTTAATAATCTTGTTTCTAAATGTTAACTAAATGCAAAATAATTGAAGGATATTTAGAGATGAGAAAATAAATGAAGATACCTTTAATTCTACCATATGGGAATTAACATTATTGTGTTATTTATGCATACATGGACCTATGTCTATGATTTTGATCACTATAAACATAGACTGTTACATTCTTATTTATGCACACACATATATGAGAATATATGTATGCACACTTAGATATGTTTATACTCATTTTCTTTTAAAATTATATTTTTAATGTTTAATTACATGTATATATAAATCTTATACTTGTGCTATTAACAATTATTTTATTCACTAAACGTTATGGCACTTGGAATACATCACTGAACAAAACAAGAAAAAAATGTCTGCACACAGGCAGCTTCTATTCTCATGACAGTAAATAGCCAAGAAATAATAATAAATAATTGTCAAATTGTAACATTATGTTACAAGATAATAACTTTCATGGGGAAAAATAGAACTGTTTAAAAAAGATTAAAAACAAATTTAAAATAAGTGGAAGTAGCCAGAGTTGGCTTCTGAGAAGAGCTAACTGCTATTAAAACAAATTTTTCTAAGGAGTTACGTGAGTTTTTGTTCATACATATTTTTAAACCTCTGAAATTTTTCTTGGATACATGCCTAGAAGGAGAATTAATGAGTTTAAGAGAAATAATTGTTAGCATTTTTGCACATATAGCCAATAGCTGTACAAAAGCTCTTTTTAAAAACAATTTATGCACATGCCAGCAGAGTTCAAGTTATTATTTCAATGTCCCTTGCTAACTATTAATATTTTAAAAAATTAGAATATAAAATTTTCCAATTTGTTTTTGAATTGTCGTTACTGTTATTTTCACTTATATTTCTTAAATCATTTTTATACTTTCACCATCAGAAGCAGTAAAATAACTAAATGTTCAATTTATTATTTGGTGAAATGGCTATTGTGGTTCCTTGCTCATTTTTCTCTAATATTTTATTTTTCTATTTTTGTGTGTTAATCTGTATATACTTTTTATTAAGCATATTTGTTCTAGGTATGACATACTTGATAAAATATTTTTTCTCCAGTTTTTCTTTGTTTTAAGATACTTTTTGAGAAGCTGATCTCTCATATCTGTCTATGCTGTCAAATGTCTAATTTCTTTCCTTTGAATTTATTCTATAGCTTGCTTAGAAATTTGTTTATATTCTAAAATAAAATATTCATGTGTTTCATCTAGAATTCTGTGTTTTTCCTCCTCCTCCTAATAAGGCACCCTTATTAGTGCTATGTGCCTATGCCTTCCTTTCCCTGGCAGTGACCTTCTACTGTCAATTTCTTTTATGTATTATGATAAATGTTAAAAGTCCACTTATGAGTGAGAACATGTGGTACTCAGTTCTTTGTTTCTGTAATTAATCACTGTGTATAATGGATTGTAAATTCATCCAAGTTGCTGTGAAGTCCATAATTTTGTCTTTCTTTATAGCTGCGTAATATTCCATCATGTATATGAAACATATTTTTTCTCTGCAGTCCACTTTCAATGGGTGGCATGTTTGACTTCATGTTTTTCCTATTGTGAAAAGTGCTGCAATAAGCACGCATGTGCAAGTGTCATTTTTGTAGAATAATGTGAGGTTCTCCAGTTACATTCCCAGGAGGGGGATTGCTGGGTCGTATGAAAGGTCAATTTTTAGTTCTTTTAAAACCTACCACAGCTCTTTATATAGGCTAAACTAGTTTGTTTTCCCACTAACAGTGTAGAAGCATTTCCTCTTGTCCACACTCTTGCAAGAATCTGCTGTTTTTTTGATTTATTAATTATAGTCATCCTTACTGGGGTTAGATGGTATCTCAGTGTGGTTTTGACTTGCATTTCTCTGCAGATCAGCAAGACTGAACATTTTTCATAAATCTGTTGGTTGCTCACACATCTTTTGAGAAGTGCTTATCCATGTTGTCTGCCCACTTTATTTTTTTCTTTTGGCTCATCTGAGTTCCCTGTAGATCTTAAATGTTAGGCTTCTGTCTGATATACAGTTAGTAATTTTTTTTTTTACCCATTTTGTGGTTTGCTTCTCCACTCTCTTGATGGTTTCTTTGGCCATGCAAAGATTTTCAGTTCAGTAAGTTTCCACTTGTCTGTCTTATATATTATGGTATACACTTTTGAAGTTGTAATAAAAAATTGGTGCCTAACTTCAATGTACATAATGGTGTCTCCAGGGTTTTCTTGTAATATTCTTACAGTTTAAGGTTTTACATTTAGGTCTTTGATCCATTTAGAGTTGATTTTTGTATGTGGTGATAGGTAGGGGTCCTGTTTCATTCTTTTGCATATGGTCAGTGTGTTTTCCCAGCATCATTTTCTAAATAAGGTCTCCTCTCCCCAGTGGTTGATATTGATGGCTTTGCCAAAGATCAGTTGGTTGAGAGATTGAGTTTTTCTTCCAAAATCTCTATCCTGTTCCATTGGTCTATATGTCTATTATTGTACCAATAGCAGGTTGTTTTGATTATTGTAGCTTCATAGTAAAGTTTAAAGTCTATAAATGTGATACCCCCCTTTTTGTTTCTTTTACCTAAGATTGTTTTGACTATCATGCTCTTTTTATATGAACTTATGTATTGTTGTTTTTAGGTCTGGAAGAATGATGTTGGTAATTTGATGGGTATTGCATTTAATTTGTAGATTTCATTGAATGAGATGGACTTCTTAACAATATTGACTCTCCCAATGGACTTCTTGACAATATTGACTCTCCCACTTCTCTGGGTAGGAAGGTGCCAAGGTATTTCATTTTGTGTGTGTGTGGTTATTGTGAATGGGATTGCGCTTTTTATTTGATTCTCTGCCTACTTGATGTTGGTGTATAGAAATGCAACTGTCGTTTGCACACTGATTTTATACCTCAAGACTTTGCCAAAGCCACGTATCAGTGGAAGGAGGTTTTTAACAGACTCCCTTGGGTTGTCAAGGTATAGGATCATATTGTCTGCAAAGAGGGATAGCTTAACAGCTTATTTTCCTATTTGGAAACTCCCAATTTCCTTCTCTTGTCAGATTGCTGTAGCTAAAACTTCAAACACAATGTCGAAAAGGATCAAAAGTATTCTAGGCAATCGAAAAAGATGAAATTCTTCTCAAATCATTTTATGAAGCTAGCATCACACTGATACCCAAACCAGACAAAGATCCGGCAAGAAAAGAGAATATAGATGCAAAAATCAGCATGATTTTAGCAAGCATGATGAATATAGATGCAAAAATTCACAACAAGATTCTGGCAAATCAAATCCAACAACCCATCTCAAGAATCATCCACCACCCTGACTAAATAGGCTTCATTACTGGGATGTAGAGCTTGTTCAACAACAGCAAAACCATAAATGTAATTCAACATATCAACAGATGTAAATACAAAAACCACATGATTATATCCTTAGACACAGGAAAAACTTTTGACAAAATCCATCATCCCTTCTAGGAATAGAAGAAACACCTCAAAATAGTAAGAGTCATCTATGAGGAAACCACAGCCAACATATTGCTCAGTGGACAGAAGTTGAAAGTATTTTAAGTTTTAAAATAAAAAAAAAATCATATGGACTCCAATTACCCCAATCTAAATTGTAAAAAATAAATAAAAATAAAAAATAAATAAAAACTAGTATTTTCTTTTTCAGTTATTTTGGTAACTTAGGCAAAATTTTTAAACTATAAATATCCACTTTAATTTTTGGATTCTGTATTTTGTTCTGCTATTGTATGTGTCTATCCCTCTCTAATGCCACACAGACTACATGAAGATACTTTTATAGTAAGCCTTAAAACAGAAAGAATAAATTCTCTAAGTACTTCTTTTGAAAAAAAAAGTAGGCTATTATACTTGCTTTACATTTCCATAATATTTTAGAATATGGCTGACATTTTTTATGAAAGTATAATAGGACTAATTTACATTGCTCTCGACAGTGGGTTCTCTTTTCTCCACATTCTTGTGAATGCTGTGTATCTTTCATCTTTTCTGATAACTGCCATTATGACATGTTTGAGGTGGTATCCCATTATGGGTTTTTTTGCATTTCACCAATGACTAGTGAGTGATATTGATCCTTTTTCATATATCTGCTGACCATTTACATGTCTTGACTTGAGAAACATTTATTCAAGTTATTTACCCATTTTTAATTAGGTTATTGTTTTCTTGATATTGAGTTGTTTTATTAAAAGCTGAAGTCTTCTTTAAAAAAAAAAAACCCAGCTAAAATATCTCTTACAAAACCTAACATATAAGATCTACAAGGAACTCAAACGAGCTGAAAGAAAAAAGATAACAAAACAACACTATTAAAAAGTGGGCAGAAAACATAAATAGACACTTTTCAAAAGAATTATCATGGGATCCAGCAATTTTTCTTCTGGTAATAGATTCCAAAATTTTGGAATCAGTATATTGAAGACATATCTTCACTCCCATGTCCATGGCAACCTTATTCACAATAGACAAACTATGAAACTCACCTAAGTGTCAATCAACAAAATTATGGATAAAGAAAAAATGCTAAATAAACACACACATACACATGCAATGGAATACTAATCAGTCAAAAAAAAAGAATATGCTATCGTTTGTGGCAATATTGATAAACCTGAAGGACATTATGCTAAGTAAAATAAGGCAGGCACAGAAAGACAATACAGCATGCTTTCACTTATAAAACAAGTCCATGATAGCAGTGAGCAGAATCGTGGTTACTGGAGACTGGTGAATAGAGAGAATGAAGGGAATGGGGAGATGGTGGTAAAAGGGTACAGTGTTTCAGTTCAATAGGAGCAATAAATCATAAATATTTGAGGTGATGAATATAATAATTAGCTTAATCCAATCATTTAATACTACAAATATTATTTTTAAAACACATAAAATATCTACTAGAGTGAGACATCATTGGAACTTGGTAAAGTTAGGTACTAATCTGTTTTAAATATATAATTGTATTTTAATTGGAATTTAAAGTTGCATCTTAGAAGGGGAATCCCCCCAAAACAGGATGATCTATTTTGGGAGCCAGCCCCTTGAAGTACACTTGGAATTTATTCCTCCAAATAAAATAGTCAATCAAAGTTATTATCTGGAAGTTTTAAGAACATTGCACCAAGATTAGAGGAAGAAACGTCCCAAATTGTGACAAACAGGTGACTGGTCCTTCCACCGTGACAACACAACTGCTCACACTATGCAAAATGGCTGGCAGTTTTTGACCAAGAATGTCATGACCCCTGTGTCCTCCCCTCCCCATTCACCTGATCTCACCCCAAGTAAATTTTCTGTCTGTTTCCTTGAAGACAGGTGGAAGAGGTGAAACAAAAATTGACAGAAGCACTAAAAGGCATCAAAATTGGTGAGTTCCAAAAAGTTTTGAGCAGTATAAAAAGTATCTCCACAGGTGTATTGCATCAAACGAAGAGTACATTAAAGGTGGCTGAAGTTTAAATATGTAAGAATAAATACATAATTTTTAATAAATAAATTCTGTTTTGGGGAGGTCCTCGCTGCTATTTCTGGATAACTGACATCTTAACACTATTGTGTCTTTTGGCAATTTAACATGGCATATCACTCCATTTATGTGAGCCTTTTAAAATAATTCATCAATGTTTGCTGGATTCTCCCAACAATGTTTTGTCTATATTTTGGTAAATTTAGCGATATATATTATGTTTTTGATGCTATTGTAGATTATAAAATTTTCAAGTTTTTATTGCTAGTATAAGAAAATATATTTGATTATCTCTATTGATTTTATATTCTGTAACCTTATCATTTTCATTTATTGGTTCTAGTGGCTATTTTGTATATTCTTCATGATGGCATGTACACTCAATTATGTTACCCATTAATTGCAAAGAAAGTATTATTTCTTCTCTCTTTATCTGTGTATCTTTTATACCTTTTAAAAAATATATTCTTTATTGCACTGCCTGGTGGCTCCAGTACAATAATGTTAAATAGAGGTGGTGAGACTAGATATTCTTGTCTTACTCCAGGTCTTTCATTGTTAAGTTTAATGTAAATTGCAGGGATTTCATAAATGCTTGTATTGATTTGCTAGGGCTGCTGAAATAAAGTACCACAGAATTTTTTTTTCTCAGTTCTGTAAGCTAAGAAGTCTGTGATCAAGATATCAGTCCTGTTGGTTTCTATTCACAGCTACAAGGGCGGATATGTTCCAGGTCTCTCTCCTTGGTTTATAGATGGCTGTGTTCCCCCTATGTCTTTACATGGACTTTATTCTGTACATGCCTTTGTCTCAATTTCCCTTTCTTCTAAAGACATGAGTCATTTTTGGATTAGAGCCCAACTGAATGAATTCATTATAACTTCATTATCTCAGTAAAGACCCTGTCTCTCAATACAGTTACATTCTGGGGCAGTGAGGGTTTGGATTTCACCATATGAATTTAAGGAGAAGCAATCTAACCCATAACTATACCCTTTATTAAGGTAATGTAGCCTGTAAGACTATGTGTATGAGTGAGTGTTGAGTGTTGTCAAATGATTTTTCTATATCTACTGAAATTAATCTATGGCTTTTCTTTAGTAGTCTATCTGTATGCTGAATTACATTAAATGGTTTTATAATTTTTATCAAAAGTTCACTTTTATGATTTCTTATTTGTAATATTGCTCGATATGCTTTGCTAGAATTTTATTGAAGATTTTTGTGTCTATATTCCTTAGGGATATTACTATTTAGTGTTTTTTGTTATATATTTATATAGTTTGGTATCAAAACATTTCTGGTCCTATAAAATGAGTTGCAAAGTGTTCCCTCTCAATTTGTATACACTTGATATTTTTCTTTCTTATATGTTTGATAGATCTTTGGCAGTGACACTATCTTGCCTTGAAATTTTTGAGGAAATTACTTTAACATCAATTCAATTACATTAATTTTTTCTAAATTATGGTTATGGTAGATTTACTGAGTGTCAAAAAATAGAAAACCAAGCCAACAGAAGTTACAAAAGAAAAAGAAAGTCTGCCCATTTAGATCTGCTGTGAATTAAATATTTTTATCTTCCCTAAATTCACATGTTGAAGTCTAATCCCCATGTGATGATACTTAGAGATGATGCCTTGCAAGGTAATCAATTTATGAGGATGAGACCTTTAGAAATGTGAGTAATGCCCTCTCTCTGCTCTCCACCATGTGAGTACACATGTAGAAAAAGGCCATCTGAAAACCAAGAAGATGGCTCTCACCAAATATTAGATCTACTGTCACCTGGGTCTTGGATTTCTCAGCCTCCGGAACTGTGAGAAGTGTTTGTTTTTTGTAGCTACCCAGTGAATGGTATTTTGTTACAGCTGTCAAAACTAAGTAAGACAAGATCTGAAGGTATTCTGAAAGAAAGAAATTAAGACTGGGGAAGCAGTTGTTGAGATCTATACTTTTCTCCATTCCTTTACTCTTCAGGCCAAAATCATGTATATCTAAGAATGTTAAAAGGAATTCCAGAGTTGAGATGTTTTGCCCCACCTCTTGTTGAGGTTATGCAGAGGACTCCTCAAAGTTGCCCCTGAAGCATCCTGATGCTGTCCAATATGTAATCAGAGACAGAAAGTCTGTATTACTTTATATATACATCTTACCAAAGAGATTTTTTTTTGACTTGAGGGCACTTAAGGGTCATCTGGTCTTTTGACGCCTTTGTAATCAGTAAGCTAAACCACACATTACCACATACACACAAAAATGTTTCCATCATAGCATACAACAATGCTTAAATAATTTCTGAACTTATTACCCGTGATCTCATAAAAGCAAATAGTTACATAATTTAGTCCAAAAGGTACAAATTATTATTTCTGTATGATAATTCTACTATTTTTTTGCCTTTAGATAGGGAGAAATAGATTTCAATGTCATGGGACCATGATGAGACATATCAATTAATTGCTGTCATATGAAATTTAATATTGAGTAATTATACTTAAGTCACAGTTTTCCTAAACTTTTCTGGCACAGAAACATGTACTTTTAGCTAAAGCTTAACATTGTAATTTTTGTTATCATTATTTGATATTTAAAGAAAACTAAATTATTGAATTCAATAACAGTATTTCAAGCATATAAATTCAAATAGAACTTGAACTCTATTTGTATTGAACATCATGTTCAATACAAACATGCTGTCCATCAAAAGAGGACTGGATTTAAAAAATGTGGTACATATACATGATGGAATACTACGCAACCATAAAAAAGAACAAAATCATCATGTTCAATACAAATAGAGTTCAAATTCTGTTTGAATTTATATGCTTGATATATTGTTATTGAATTCAATAATTTAGTTTTCTTTAAATATCAAATAATGATAACAAAAATTACAATATTAAACTTTAGCTAAAAGTACATGTTTCTGTGCCAGAAAGTTTAGGAAAACTGTGACTTAAGTATAATTACTCAATATTAGACAGCAACGAATTGATATGTCTCATCATGGTCCCATGACATTGAAATCTATTTCTCCCTATCTAAAGGCAAAAAAATAGTAGAATTATCATATGGAAGTAATAATTTGTACCTTTAGGACTTAATTATGTAACTACTTATTTTTATGAGATCATGGGTAATAAATCAGAATGGCAATTATCAATAACAAAAAATAACAGCTGCTGGAGAGGGTGTGGCGAAAAGGGAATACTTCTACACTGTTGGT